>NW_026867603.1:1863818-2163818 GCF_020745735.1 Hemiscyllium ocellatum
AATTTTGATGAAAGAGGGAGGATCGCGAGAAGCTTACAAAATTATGAAGGCAATTTTAGGATCGAACTAGAGATCGTGTTTCCACGAGCTGGTGAAAACAGAACACGAGGGCATTACCTCAAGTTAGGTAGAATACATTTCGGACTGAATTTAGAAGGAATGTCTTCACCAAGTAGGTTGTGAATCGATGGAATTCTCTGCCCAGAGAAGTAGTTGAGGTTTCCTCAGTAAATGTTTTAAAGATAATGTGGATAACCTTATGATTTGTAAAGGAAGTAAGGGTTAAGGAGAGAGAGTATGTAAGTGGAGCTGAAGCAATGAAAAGATTGCAGGTATAACAGGTAATAACGAAGGCAAATTGAATGCTGGCATTTATTGCTAAACGCAGAGACTATCAATTTCTGAGTGGCTTGTTGCAACTGTGCAACACGTTTTGTGCGATCGAACCCGAAACATTACGTTCTGTTTTTGACCCCTTACTTGAGGAGGATATAAATGCATTGCACGCAATTCACAGAAGGTGCAGGAGACTTATTTCCACAGAAAGTTGCGTTAATGAGAAAGACTGAGCAGCAACGCCCGACATACCGTAGCGTTTCGTGGAATAAGTGGTTACCTTATAGATAGATGCATGATGCTCCCAGGAATTTACAGAAGAGATGTTGAGAAGATTTTCCAAAACTGGAGCAGTCTGAAATAGGAGTTTACACCTCCGGACAAAACTGAACAAATTTTAATGCAGAGTTGAGGAGAACTTCCTTCTCTCAAAGGCAATAAATCTCTGGAATTCACCACCAAAGAGCTTGGTGATAACAAATTTACGGAAGAGGTAGGTAGATCTTTACTGAGAAAACAACTCAAGTGTTACCGACAGTGGGAAGAAAAGTGAAGTTCAAGGCAAGTTGAGATCAGCCTGGAATGAAATGCATGGCTGAGCAGGATTGAGGTTCTGAATGACTTCAATTTGTTAGCAGATCCTATATTCTCGGTTATAATCAATTCTGGAGCTTGGCATTTTCCTGATAGCATTGTACCTGTAAGTAACAGAATATTCCAGCTGAGATTCAGCGAGTGACTTCCAGACATTGAAAATAAACTGCTTCCTCTTGTTTTCTGTGCTTTATATCAATTAACCAAGAATGTATGTTGATTTATTGATCAATATCTGAAACTATCCTATTTGATTGGCAGTAATGAATTCATTCAACTATCCTCTTCATCAGCATTCCAAGTTGACACATCGTTCAAACTTGTTTGTCTTTGTTTCAAATTCCGTCAATTTATTTTTAACCTTTCATCACTGCTGCTTTTATTTGAGAAAACGCCACGCCAAATAGACAGATTTCTTAGCTGACACATGTGAATGGATAATCTTCGAAAAAAATAATTTGGCAATACAGTGGGAAAAAAATCAGATCGTCTTTCTGGAATTTAAAAAAAGCAAAGTGTCTTGGAGAGACATGTTCAAAAATCTTGAATGCATGATTATAAGTTGATACTCCGATTAGGAAAACTAACGTGAAACTTTGCTTTGATAGGGGGTACGCTGAAAAGAATGAAATGATCATGATTCACCCTTCTCTCTTTACTTCTCTCATTAGTCCTGGACTTTAAAGTTGTGAAAAAAATTTTCGCTGCCCTACTGGATAACAATGCTGAGGCTGTTGCAGTGAAGTCGACGATCCGAGTAACATGAGGTATCTGAGATCAAATAAGAACAGTAAGTGCACAGATGATTAATACTGGACGATTGACATTTTGAATATAATGAAGACATTTGATAGACACAAAAGAAGGGAAGAATTTTGCTATATTTGGATGGCTAAATATGCAATACAAAATTCCTGAATTAAAATGAACAAAACATAATTGCTGCAGATGTAGGAAGGAAGTACTTTTTATACAACAGTAAGACGTGAAGCGCTGTACTTAATGCAAAGAAGATGGAATTTCCAAAGGAGGTTTGAATAACAACAAGGGAAGTTAACGTTGAAAAATCTCTTGGCACTTGGGCATATCAAACTATTTCCCAACAACCGAAGTTAGGTCTTTTTGTATTTGTTAGAACACATGTCTCGTGCTACCATAAGTGTGTTTGAAGTACGATTTTGTGCAAGGTAATTTATCCTGATGGGAATTTAATTCATTTGTCAAAATCATATTTGACATGCTCTTAATTAACGCAAGTATTACATGTTCCGATTTCGATTCCTCCTTCTCAAACTTTCTTAATATATTTACAATTTTCTCTAAGCGATCGATATACACAATAGTAAATAATAACAAAGAGTGCTGCAGTAGGTCACCAGTCAGTGTGCTGAGTTAATGTTTTGAACCAGATATGATTCTCCTTCAGAACAGATGAGATGCTGCAAAATATTATGTTTCGTATACTTCAAAATGAGTTGTGACGCACCATAAAACTATAACGTGGAAGAGTGGAATTAGGAATTAGTTCATTTATCTCGTTCAGTCTACTTTTCAATTCCATCATTTCTGAGATACTTCTCAAGCACATTCTCCTGCCTTTCCATTTAAAACTTGATCCCGAACTTTTCAAAAATCTGTTTACATAATCTGTCTGAAATAGGCTCAATTACTTGGATTTCACAACATTTTCAGATAATGAGCCCCATAGAGTCACCGCTCCCTTCTTCTTAATTAGTTGAAGGCGTGTACTGTCCCCGGAAGAGAAACCTGCATATCCCAACGTGTGGTGCAACTAGATACCAGTTGCTTTCACAGCAGTTTGAAGTTTACCGATCAGTGGAAATTATGCCCTACAACTCTAAGACCCAATCTAATTTGAATTTTACTGTTTTGAAAGCATTGAACCAATGAGGTGATCTGATGTTTGGTCATATCAAGCAGGATGTTTGAACTGTTAGCCAGAAAGATCACCATTTTCCATTTGAAACAATGCTCTCTCTCAAGTGTACGTACTTCGGATGAAATATCTTGCAGCAGTAGGCTGAAGACGACGCAGGACGAGTGCCAAAGCGAGGAAGATTATCCGTGCTGATGACAGACGCTGTCTGGTTTTGAAAGAAAAAGTTGCAGTAAATCTAATAAGGCCCTTCGTGCATAAGTATATTGTGATGGAGTGGGTTTTGGAAGCTGCGTAAAAGTTTTCTTCAAGAACTTGGAAAGTTTCTGGGCCCAGAATTTTGCAATCAAGTGGAAGGAAGAGATTCGTCGTTCTTCCGTTTGAAGAGGTGAAGGATTGGTTCTTACAAAGGGAAATATATCACGAGGTGATCCATCATTCTGTCCCACTACACCAGTCAATACGACCTTGGCTGATCTAATTATGACTTCGCCTCCTTCACTTTGTGGAGATTTTATGTCTCTGCAGCCTCTGCTCCATTTGCTCCTAATGTTTCAGAATCAGGTGCGCTTTCACTACCGTCCCCATCCCTCACGTAGAGTGGTTGTGGGGGATGGGTGGTTCCACACTCACTGGTCTCCCTGAATGTCAGCAACATCTCACAGCACAACATCCAGCATATCATCCCAAGCACGTCTACTATATTTCAAACAGAATTTAGCTGAATTTCCGTCGACAACGAATTACATAATAATTCCAAAACAATTGCATTCGAGGGGATTTCACAGTTACTGAATACATGATTATGTAAGATTAACGACAACAGGCATTCAGTATAAGCACACAGACCAAGTTTCAAAAATGAGTGCGAATGTTTCGAAACCCCGGTGTACTATGTGAGGTCTCCTATTCGATATATATGACAAAACGGCGACTAAGTATCTGTCGAACTTGGGAGCCGCGCTGAACAAACAAATGCATTCATAGATAATCCAAGACAAAATGTCTGTCTTGCTTGGGAGATGTGCAGACAGCACCAGCACAATTATCTATAAACATAGAGCACGAGTTCAAACAACTTGCGAGGCTCTACCGATTATACCAATGAATTGGTCATTAGCTTGTTTTGGATTGGTGCACAATATGGGTGAACTTGCAGCTTGTGCTGAGGAGCACAAATCACATGGCTCCCGGTCATTTCCTGCTCCATTTTTCCGTTGTGGCTTGATCATTTCTAGAAAGAAATGAAAAGGAAATCAATTTAAAAACATTAATTGTTTTGGTGTTCTGTGAAATAAACAGCGAAACACATAATGACTAACTCATGGAAGAATATATTCATTGATTTCAGAATACTGAAAAGAGGATATTTCAACAGAATCTTGCAACATGGGCCAATATTCTCCAGCAAAGGTACCTAAGCAGGATTTTGGTGTGCATTCAGATGTAAGAGAATTTGGATAAGCATTTGGACAATAACTTTGCAAATAGAATTGGGGTCAGCAGACTTTGGAATGTTTGGATTGAATCTTACAATAAATTGGCGAAGTTCCTTTATTTCAGAGTTTGAGGGAGGGATTCAAGCATACCCTGCCTGATAATATTCTTCACCTTCTATGCTCGGCCGATTCGTTGTGAATTAAATAGTCTTCAGTGGCAGTGTCCACATCTCATTACTACATCTTCTAAATCAGTTTGTTCTGGCCCATCTCATTTTGACATGGAACCGACCTTATCAATCTCCAGTAAGTTTCCACTCTCATGCGATGACCCTGAGCAATTGTGTTTCTGCAGGACCCCGAACGGCACTGAGTAATTTGAAAGTATTATCAATCATGAGACTAAACTTACAAATGTGCAACTGGAGCATCCGGTAATGCAGAGTAGCTTTCACTCAGAAATTGGCTTTTGGGATATGGACAATAGCAAGAGGAATATGACAGTGTCAGCGGAGACCAATGCAATCTATCGTTTTCTTCCAAAGTGAAGTTCTAAAATGAAAGCATATACGACAGGGAAAATCGATAAAGCCAATCAGAGTCAGCTAGTTGCACAGCATGGAAACAGTCCCTTTTGTCCAAAAGGTCCATGCCGACCAGCTATCACAACACAATCTCGTCCCGCCTCCCAGCACCTGGCACATATTCCTCCAAACCTTTCTTATTCATATACCCTCCAAATGCCTTTAAGTGTTTCAAATATATCGGCCTCCACCACTTCCTCTGGCAGCTTTTCCTTACACATACCACCCTTTGCGTGAAACGGTTGCCCCTTAGGTCTCTTTTATATCTTCCCCTCTCATCCAAAGCCTATGCCTTCTAGTTATGGACTCCCTGACCCCATGGAAAAATCTTTGCCTTTTTATCTTATCCATGCCGCTCATTGTTTTGTAAAATTGTATAAGGTCAACACTCAATGCTCCAGGGAAAACAGCTCCAGCCTATTCAGCCTCTCCCTGTAGCTCAAATCCTCCAACCCTTGCAACATCCTTGCAAATATTTTCTGAACCCTTTCAAATTTCAAACATCTGTTCGATAAGACGGAGACAAGAATTCTAACATTGGCCTAATCAATGCCCTTTACAGCCGCAACTTGACGTCCCAACTTCTGGACACAATACTCTGACCCATGAAAGAAAGCTTACCAAACGCCTTCTTCACTATTATATCTACCACCGACTCCACTTTCAAGGAGGTATGAACCTGCACTCCAAGGTCCCCTTGTTCAGCAACGCACACTCGGACCTTACCATTAAATGTATAACTCTTGCTAATATTTGCTTTCCAAAAAATGCAGCACCTCGCGTATTTCTGAATTAAACTCCATCTGCCATTTCTCAGTCCATTGGCCCATCTGGTCAAGATCCTGTTGTAATCATAGGTAACCCTCTTTATTGTCCACTAAACCTCCAATATTGTTGTCATCTGCAAATATACTAACTGTACATCTTATGCTCACATCTAAATCATTTCTGTAAATGAGCAAAAGTAGTGGACACAGTACCGAACCTTGTGGTGGTCAACTGGTCACAGCCCTCAGTTTGAAAACCAACCCTCCACCAACACCTTTGCGCCAGTTCTATACCCGAGTGGTAGTTCTCCCTTAATTCCCTGAGATTTAAACTTAGTTAATAATCTCACATGGAAAACCTTGTCGAGAGCGTTACTGATGTTCACAGAGATCAGTAAGGCTTTCGACTGTGCTACTGAGACTTTATAAAGCTCTGGTTGGGCCCCATTTGGAGCACTTTGTCCAGTTTTGGTCCCCACACCTCAGGAAAGACATACTGGCACGGGAGCGTGTCCAGCGGAGATTCACATGGATGACCCCTGGCATGGTAGGTCTAACATTCGAGGAATGGCTGAGGATCCTGGGATTGTATTCATTGGAGTTTAGAAGATTAAGGGGAGATTTAATAGAAACGTACAAGAAAATGCATGGCTTGGAAAGGGTGGATGCTCGGAAATTGTTTCTGTTAGGCGAGGAGACTAGGAACTGTGGACACAGCCTTAGAATTAGAGGGGGTCAATTCAGAACAGAAATGCGGAGACATTTCTTCAGCAGAGACTGGTGGACCTGTGAAATTCATTGCTGCAGAGTGCAATGGAGGCCGGGATGCTAAATGTCTTCAAGGCAGAGATTGAAAAATTCTTGATGTCACAAGGAATTAAGGGCTACCGGGAGAATGCTGGTAAGTGGAGTTGAAATGCCCATCAGCCATTATTGAATGGCGGAGTGGACACGATGGGCCAAATGGCCTTACTTCCACTCCTATGTCTTATGGTCTTATGGAGAACACATCTACCGGTCTGCCATCATTAATCCTCTTCTTGACTTCTTCTTTCAAAAACTCAATCAAGTTTGTGAGATATGATTCCCCGTGATTTGTTTGCTATTGCAGTGCTCGCTTATAAAAGAGAAAATTGGCTGAAAAACACAGCTCGATTACAGAAAAAATGAGTTGGCGTTAAAGTTTGATAACGAAATTCGTGCAGTGATTTGTTGTAACGATGGTGCAGTTACAAACTGGCTTACCTCAATTCCTTTCGCATTCATTATCTTTCTACCAACAGTGCTTTTTTTCATCGCATTACATTGCAGACATGGCTGATAACCTATTTCACGTGTCTGTAAGATGAAATGAAGCCCTATGTGGAAAACGAAGGGAAACGACTCATGGTGTCTATTTAGACAGACACAAAACAAAATGCTTTCTGAACTGTCTCAAAAATGTAATGGACGCAAAAAAAGCTGTTGATTAGGCTGGCCCCTTACATAGATCTAAAGCCTGAACAATAGTGGGCGGCACGGTGTCACAGTGGTTAGCACTGCTCCCTCACAGCTCCAAAGATCTACGTTCGAATCCTTCCGGCGTTTCTCCGTGTGGAATTTGTCCATTCGCTTCGTGTCTGCGTGGGTTTTCTCGGGATGCTTCGGTTTCGTACCACAATCCAAAAATGTGCAGGACAGGTGAAATGGCCATTCTAATTTGCCCGCAGTGTTAGGTGAAGGAGTAAATGTAGGGGAATGGTGGTGGGTCAGTGTGGATTTGTTGGGCTGAAGGGCCTGTTTCCACACTGTAAATAATCTAATACCTTTAAGTGTGTAATTCGAACCAGGGTAGTGAGAAATTTTTAAAAAACTCTCACGAAAATTCATGGTTTTTTTTGTATTCCTCCAAAAGTACATCGTCGATCCAATTCAATACGACGTGACAAGAACAACAAAATGATGATCTCCGTTCTATTTTACAGTAAAGTAGGGACAACACCCCGTTTCTGCATAAAGCTGTAACTGTGTCGGCAGAGCCAATGCCCTACTGAACAGAGGGATTTTGAAGTCCATGTTCGAGAATAGTAGTGTAAAGTTTTGGGCGACAAAGCTGTTGCATATAACGCAGTCCTATGTGGAGGTGAAACGTGGACTGCCTATGTAGATAATTCAAGACAGTGGAGCTACAATAACAGAGACTCTGCAAAAATTTTGTCGAGATTTGTGCAATTCGTTAGAGTGTTGGAGGGGGTTAGCATATTCAGTATCACTACCAACTTAATTGAGCAACTACACAAATGAACCCTTCATGCCATCCGAAAACCCAACTCAAGTCTCTCAAATCACATCATGTATTCACCAGCTGAAGGACGGATGGCGTCCGCCTGCTGGCCAAAGGAACAGGTTCAAAGATAACGTCCAGACCACCTCAAGTACTTCCATATCAACGTCAACAACGAGGAGGACATGGCTGTGATTGGAATCACTCGATAAAAATCATCGAGCAGAGAACTTTACAGCAGTGTAATCATCTCTGCTCTGCCACTGGACAGAGGTGTCTTCTGTGCAAAGAGAGAGAATATCAAGCATGCACAACCATTGTGAAGAAATGCCCAGATTGGCGTCTTCAGCCAGCTGAAGATACACAGGTCGATGCCGTTATGTAGAACAACGTATTTGACCTGAGTGATTGCTGACGATTTGAATAAAATAGGTATTTCTGACATGTTTCGATCTGGGAACTTATTCCGTCATGATAATCACTGCACTAAGAAAGACAGCACAGCCGTTGATAAGATTAAGTTTCTGTATTCTCTGTCATTCTGCACTGTTTCGCTCAAAACATAATTTAGCTAATCGTCAATGACTTAATTAGAACTCACTCGTACCAAGTCTCAGTGTGGTAAGTGACAATGAAATGCAGAAGCAGTTACATTTGCGTTTGCACCGTCTAAGTGTACAAACCTGGGCCCACGAAAAAAACGCGCTCTAATGTTGTGGCTAAAATACAGCATAAGCAAAAGCGTAGGGAAAGAAATCCATGATTCCAATCCTGATGAACTATTTTCTTAGCTTATCAGGAATGTACAGACACACTATGATTTTCTGAAGATACCTTTCAAGATACAATGAGCTGAAAAATTTAATATTTCTGTGAGAAAATATATTCGATATGTACTGATGAAGAAAACAGGAATGGAACGACTTTTCATTAATTCACACATTTATGATGGACACTGAGTTTGGGTCTGCTCAGGGAAATAACAGATTTCGCATTTTGATGTCAAACGATTCGCCCCAGACTGCCGAGAACAAGCACAAAGCCGAACTAGCTGCATTGTCGAGAATAAGATATTCCATTCAAGTCTGCCTTTGGGCCAATATCGATCATGTTACTGTGTCATTGGTTTAAATCCTGTCATGGCAGGTGATAGCATCTGAGTCCATGAACGAAGCCGGCAATGGGAGTCTGATGATCACAATGTAAATCTGTTATTAGTGAAGCCCAGACTGCACGATGATATGCTTCCGGGAAGGAAAATGCTATTCTGAACTGGACTGGTGTACATGTGACTCCCGAACAACAGCAGTGCAATTACCTCACCCATATCCAGTTAATACGTTGCTCGTGACTCACTTCAATACTACTGTTTAAAAAATGTGAAGCGTTATTGCAAATTTCTTCCCTTTCCAAAACAGACATTGTCGTTATTGAGAATGCTAGGGGTGGGTGTGGGCGCAACAATTTTCTTTTTGGCGTCCCCCAAATGACCTGAGTAGCTGAAAGTCAAGTCTCAACCAAAGGGAGAGTTCTTGGAAAGACAAATAATTGAAGCAACACCGTTATGATTTGTTGAATGGTAATCAACTTGGTTGCAAACTGCCGGCAGCATATGAAAACCGAATCTATTTGTGTCTGAGTGCGTAAGTCAATAGGTTGAGGATCTTTTGATTTGTAACTGTGGAGGACTGCTTTGAGCTGACAGCGTTTCTAATTATTCTTGACTTCTTTCTTTTATTCTTGGTTTTGTAGCGGTTAACACAGAAACGTTGCTGTTTCCAAAATGACGTGAACCAGGCCTGTTGATCTCAGTATGAAGAGAAACTCATGCTCAATATACCTTCAGCACACTTGCTTCTGGTAATTTATCTTTTCTTCCATCCAGTTTCCAAATAAAAAATCCTTCTGCTGGAATGAGAAGGTCAGGAATTGACTGACACACAAAACAAAAGAAGTATTCAATATTTCCACTGTCACTCTTCAGACAGGTTAGCCGTTCATTCAATAACAGAAGTTAATGGCTCCAATGGATTTGGCCAGATTTGAAACACTAACACTACTTCCTCACGCTTTGCTCTCATACATTGACATTCCTGCTGAATTCTGGCAGCATTTTTCTTTTTTTCCTGATCTCCAAATTAAATTTGCTTTGTTTAATCAGTAAACTTAATATGTTTCTTGAGGGGGAGGAATAGTTACACTGACACAAAAAGATAACAATGGCAAGTGGGAAAGAGGGAAATTGATCATCGACAAACAAAAGTGGTGGAGTTGGAGCAGCAATACCACAGGCAATGGGTAAAACTGCAGCAGCAGAGACCAAAGCAGTGCAAAGGGAGCGAGACCAGGGAGGACATTGTTTAAAACAGCATGCGGCATCGGAATAAGAATGCCACTCAGTGTGATAGCGTGCGAGAAACACCTGCCCTGCCGCCGCACAGCATAAGCACATGAAAAACACAAAATAAATTCTGCGAAACACAGAGATTATGCTTGCCAACACATGGAGAACACACCCACAATGCCCCAGTTTTAGCCAAACAGGCTAACATACGAAGCAAAAATGGCCAATCTACTCCCAGACTAAAGAATAAACTTCCCAAACAGTCTTCACAGTAAACTCTCAGCCCAATATGCGTTTGTAGGATGAATTTGTACTGCAGAGTTACATTGTACTTTGCTCATAAACTGCGTGAATCCTTGTAAATCTCTTTTTAGATTAGAATCAGTCATGATTCTAATTAGAAACATTATGGCACAGACAGGGAACACAGGGGGATAACTCCTTTAACATCTCAACATCTTAGCTGTTCTGACACTAATTGTTACAGTTAACATGAGAATGTCATTAAAAAAACGTTTTGTGATTTGCATGTGAAAGAAATGCAACTATCATCATCATTCTAACAGATGAGAGACTTAGCAAACAATCAAGGCATTTTTCAATTTATAATTTATAATTTCTTCTACATCACATTGTAAACGTTTGCTATAAATTCTGTGTCTTACAATTGCGCACTCCACAACCACCTGATGAAGGAGAGTTGCTCCGAAAGTTAGTGCTTCCAATTAAAGCTATTGGACTATAACGTGGTGTGTGTGATTTGTAACTGAGAACAAACAGAGTTGTTAGCAATCGTTATTCCCCGTGCCATGTGATACGGATGCAAAGAATATGGAAAAAATACCAGCGCAACACGTGGCTCCAGGGATGGTGCAGGAAGGAGGGTTTCAGATACTTAGATGATTGGGATTCATTCTAGGAAATATCGGACGTGTACAAACAGGATGGTCCTCACTTGCACCAGAGGGGTACTGATATTCTGATGGGAAACTTGCGAGTGCCATTCGGGTGTATTTAAACCGGCTCAGCAGTGGGAACCTAATGTGTAGATGCAGTAAACAGAAGAATGAGAATAGAGAAGATCGGTACAGGATTTCATGTTCACAAGAATGGCAGATAGCAAGCTGGTTTGAAGTGTTTCTACTTCAATGCCTGAAGTATCTGAAGTAATGTAGATGAACTTGTAGCATGGATAGGTACCTGAGACTTCGATGTTGTGGCCATTTTGGAGAGATGGGTGGAGTATGGTGAGGAATGGGTGTTGCAGGTTCCAGGGTTTAGATCTTTCATTAAGAACAGGCAAGGAGGTAAAAGAGGGTGAAGTTTGACCTGGTTAGTAAACAATAGTAGAACGGTGGCTTAAAGAATTTTGACGAGGACTCGTCGACTGAGGTAGTATGGACTGAGGTTAGAAACAGGAGAGGAGCGATCACACTGCTTGGAGTCTTTTATAGGCCGCTGTAGAGTTCCAGGGAAGTGGATGAGAGAATTGGCAAAATGATTCTGGGTAGGAGTGAAAGGAAGAGGGTAGTCATGATGGGCAAGTGTAACTACCCCAACATTGACTGGATTTAGCAGTTTGGATTAGAAACTGGATGGCGGTTAATGGAAAATATTCAGCCTGGAGTTCGGTTACTTCCGATGTACCACAAGTATCTGTTTTGAGACCAATGCTGTTTTTGTTATATTTTTAAATGATTTAGGCACTTACATTGATGGATGGATCAGTAAATTTGCAGAAAACACTAAAGTCGGTGGAGTAATTGACAGTGTGCAATAATGTTACAGGTGATAGAGGTACTTGGATAAACTGCATAAGTGGGCTGAGAGGTGGAAAATGAGGATCAATTCGGCTAAATGCGTGGTGATTGACTTTGTGAAGATTAACAGGAAAGCAGAGTACAAAATCAATGGAAAGATGCTTGGTAATGTGGATGTGCAGATGGATCTTGGAGTCCATGTACATAGATCACTGAATGTTGCCACCCAGGTTAGATAGTGCTTTTAAGGAGGCATACGGTGTGTTAGGTTTCATAGGGGGATGGATTGTATACCTGAGCCATGTCATGCTGCAACTATACAAAACGCCAGTGCGGCCACTCTTGGAATATTGTGTACAGGAATGATGTGGAAGCATTGAAAAAGGTGCAGAGGAGATGTTGACTGGTCTGGAGGGAAGCTGTTATGAGTAAATCCTGATATACTTAGGTCTGTTCCCATTTGAAATATGTAGGCTAAGAGGAGATTTGCTAGAGTCATACAAGATCATCAGAAGTTTAAATAGGGTAGACAGTAAAAGTCTTTTACCTAGGATTATGACGTTAGCTTGTATGAAGGAGCATAACGACAAGGTAAGGGGTAATAGATTTAAGACAGATGTCAGAGGCAGGTTCTTTACTCAGATCGTGGCAACGGCATGGAATGTTCCACCTATCAATGTTAACTCAGATATATCAGGCTGATTTAAACAATTCTTGGATAAGCACATGGATGATGGTAGGTTAGTGTAGGGGGATAATATTAAAATAGTTCACAGTTCGGCGCAACAGCGAGGGTGGAAGGGTCTGTTCTATGCTGTTTTGTTCTATGATCTATGATCTCTATGATCTATGAATGTCCACCCTCTGCCGAGACGTACAATCAGCGGGACCGTTTCTGTCTTAGCCGTGTGAGGTCACCTGGTCATGACCGTCAATCATAGACAAAAAGATGCTTAGGAGGCAGGCAATACGTTACCTTCAAGACAAATCTAGGAGATCCTCGTTTAACACCTAGGTCTAGTGGGAACAACGCTCAAAGAAAACAGGGAACTGCCCTATGTCACCCGCTTCAGTCGAGACCTGGACACCTGGTCCCACGGAAAGTGGCTATCTGTGATTTCTTTCGAATTTGAAAAGATTGGACTGCAGTCATTGCTGGAGGAAATGGTGACCCCTCCTCGGGCACTGTAGATTTACTGAAATGTACAGGAAAATTCATAGAGGTTGCAAACCAACACCAGCCCACTAACGTGAAAGAGCATCACGAGAGCCCCCCCCTAAAACGGCCATACCACAACTCCCAGGCGTTGCCCGCCTCATTATGCCATTCAGTACCCCAACCTGCCCCTACCACGTCCTGAATCAAATATGCTGCAAAATGGGTTGCCTGCTTTAGCCCCGTCCCAGGCTAAGGAGGGCACACAGGAGGACGCAGCGGACACAGAGCGACCCGAATTACCACCGCCGCCATACATCGCCGACCATTCTGATTACCTGCAGCAGAGTTGCTGCTGCTGCTCAAAAACAACAGAGCACAGACCATCTACTCCCTCTCATAATCATCAGTTGCACTACGATGGATAAGCTCTGGATCCATGCAGAGTTCTGGAACATGTTGAAGAACCTTTGGGCGGCACGGTGGCACAGTGGTTAGCACTGCTGCCTCACAGCGCCTGTAGACCCGGGTTCAATTCCCGACTCAGGCGACTGACTGTGTGGAGTTTGCACGTTCTCCCCGTGTCTGCGTGGGTTTCCTCCGGGTGCTCCGGTTTCCTCCCACAGTCACAAAGATGTGCGGGTCAGGTGAATTGGCCAAGCTAAATTGCCCATAGTGTTAGGTAAGGGGTAAATGTAGGGGTATGGGTGGGTTGCGCTTCGGCGGGTCGGTGTGGACTTGTTGGGCCGAAGGGCCTGTTTCCACACTGTAAGTCTAATCTAAAAAAAAAACCTTTTAGAAAGCCCAATGCCCTTCCACAATTGGCTAGTGCAAATTTCAGCCATCTATAATTTCCTGCCCAAAGACACACAGATCCTTTTGCAACTGGCATATTGGAGAACTGTTCGTTCCGCTGTAGAACTGCCTACCCGAGAGTGGGACTCCACTTTGTACAAGTGGGAGTGCAGGCTGAACAATTGAACAATACTGTAAAAGATGCAATAAATAAAACAATGCAATGCAGCACGCAGATCTTAGCGTTGTAACACGGTATCTGCAAAAAGCAGATGAAACACGAACAGACGTCATTGACCGTTTCAAAAAAGTTTACGATCGTTCAGCTATCTTGTTTGTAGGAAACCAACAACTTGCAGTACAGACTCTTGTAAACAACATTTTGCCATCCGATGACCAAATATATAAATTACACAGCATGGCCTGGCAAACAGCAGAATGGGGAAACACGTTAACGACAGGGAACAACCTGGATGGAAATCAGTTGCTTCCCACTTGCAGCCAGAAAGGGACATTCTCTCGGACTGCATGACCAACCCACCGGACACACGGCAACAAGCCACCACAATGGCCCAGCAGCCGCCCCAGATGGCAATGCTGCAATTGCGGGAGAGTGGGACATTGGTGAGGGGATTTAGTTCAGGAGTCAGAGTCACCCATATGACCACACACCACCCCATCTCCAGTGGGCACCACAACAGAACACTGCACCTGTGAGGCAACTTCGATAGGCTGCTAACACAATAACTAATGGCTTTTCCCGTATTCAACAACCCAACGAGGGCTGTCACAAGAGGAAACAGCTGCAGGCAGTTTCCGTATGCGTCTCCTACACGCCGTCTGGAAATCCAACGGTGGATATTAAACTCGAGGGCCACCCATTCGTCTGGACCTCCCTGACTGAAATTTAAAACAAGCTGGAAAACTGTCTGAACCCTGGGGTTTTCGGGAATGCACAAGTTGTAGCGACTTCCAGATATCATGCAGTTCACCATAAGACCCACCATAGTCCTAGCCACTGCCATTATCTCTGTCTCTTGTCCTGTCGGCCTCCTGCCTCGCCAGATACTGTGCAAGTTATATTTCTACATCCAATGCTCCCCTTCAAGGACTCACGCTCGAAATCCCAGAAGCAAATTATTCCATGCTGTTGGCAGTCCTGAGCCCTCTGAAAAGGGAAACACTTGCTCTGCCTGGTTGTGCCAGGAGAACGTACCCACGCCTTATTGCAACCTCTCATCTCCCAGCTCTCAACCACAACTGCATCCCCCGCATTATCCTTCACGTTGGCTATCGTGAGTCCAGCCCGCAGCAACAGGCATCAATTAATGTGTTTTCTGTGTATAATGCAGAAGTTGCAGGATCAATTCATTCCAAAAAGGAAGAAAGGTCCTAGGAGGAGGCATGGGTGGCCGTGGCTGACGAGGGAAGTTAAGAAACATATAAAGTTAAAAGAGAAAAAGTATAACATAGCAAAGATAAGTGGAAAAACGGAGGGCTGGGGAGTTTTTAAACAATAACAGAGGATTACTAAGAAGGACATACACTTAGGAAAAGTGAGGTACGAAGGTAAACTGGCCAATAATATAAAGGATGAAGTGCTCTGGCCCGAAACGTCGCATATCCTGTTCCGTGGATGCTGCCTGACCTGCTGTGCTTTAACCAGCAACACATTTTCAGCTCTGATCTCCAGCATCTGTAGACCTCACTTTTTACTCTTAATAATATAAAGGAGGATAGTAAAAGTTTTTTAGGTAAGTGTAAGGAAAAAAATGGTTAAGACTAAAATTGGGCCCTTTAAGGCAGAAACAGGGGAATATATTACGGGGAACAAAGAAATGGCAGACGAATTGAATTGGTACTTCAGATCTGTGTTCACTGGGTAAGACACAAGCAATCTCCCTGAGGTAAGAGTGGCTGAAGGGCCTGAACTTAAGGGAATTTATATTTGCCAGGAATTGGTTTTGGAGAGACTGTTAGGTCTGAAGTTTGATAAGTCCCCGGCGCCTGATGTTCTACATCCCAGGGTACTGAACGAAATGGGTCGAGAAATCGTGGATGCGTTTATTTTCCAGAGTTCGATAGATTCGTGATCAGTACCTGCAGATTGGAGGGTGGCTAATGTTGTACCACTTTTTAAGAAAGGTGGGAGAGAGAAAGCAGGAAGTTATAGACCAGTTAGTCTGACCTCAGTGGTGGGAAAGATGCTGGAGTTTATTATAAAGGATGAAATTACGACACATCTGGATAGTAGTAACAGGATAGATCAGAGTCAGCATGGATTTATGAAAGGGAAATCATGCTTGACTAATCTTCTGGAATTTTTTGAGGATGTGACGTTGAAGATGGACGACGGAGACCCTTGTAGGTGCAGTGTACCTGGACTTTCAGAAAGCTTTTGATAAAGTCCCACATAGGAGGTTAGTGACCAGACTTAGGGTGCGTTGTAATGGTGGAAAAGTACTAACTTGGATTGGAAGTTGGTTGGCTGATAGGAAACAAAAAATAGTGATAAACGACTCCATTTTAGAATGGCAGGCAGTGACCAGTGGCGTACCTCAGGGATCAGTACTGGGCCGCAGCTTTATACAAGATATGTTCATGATATAGAAGATGGTATTAGTAATAACATTAGCAAATTTGCTGATGATACTAAGCTGGGTGGCAGGGTGAAATGTGATGAGGAAGTTAGGAGATAACACGGTGATCTGGACAAGTTAGGTGAGTAGTCAGATTTGTGGCAGATGCAGTTCAATGTGGATAAATGCATAGTTATCCACTTTGGTGGCAAGAACAGGAAGGCAGATTACTACCTAAATGGAATCAATTTAAGTAAAGGGGTAGTACAGAGAGGTCTGGGTGTTCTTGTACATCAGTCAATGAAGGTAAGCATGCAAGTACAGCAGGGTAGTCAAGAAGGCTAATGGCATGCTGGCCTTCATACAAGAGGGATTGTGTATAGGAGCAAAAGGTTCTTCTGCAGTGGTACAGGGCCCTGGTGAGACCACACCTGGAGTACTGTGTGCAGTTCTAGTCTCCAAATTTGAGGAAATACGTTCTGCTATTGAGGGAGTGCAGCGTAGGTTCACGAGGTCAATTCCTGGAAAGTGGGATTACCTTACACTGAAAGACTGGAGAGACTGTGCTTGTATACCCTTGAGTTTAGAAGACTGAGAGGGGATCTGATTGAGGTATATAAGATTACTAAAGATTGGACACTCTGGAGGCAGGAAACATTTTCCGCTGATGGGTGAGTGCTGAACCAGAGGATACAGCTTAAAAATACGGGGCAGACCATTTAGGAGAGAGATTAGGAGAAACGTCTTCACCCAGAGACTGGTGGCTGTGTGGAATGCTCTGCTCCAGTCTCTGGATTCATTTAAGAAAGAGTTGGATAGAGCTCTCAAGGATTGTGGAGATAATGCAGGAACAGGATACCGATTAAGGATGATCAGCCATGATCATATTGAATGGTGGTGCAGGTTCGAAGGGCAGAATGGCCTACTCCTGCATCTATTGTCTATTGTCTATTGTCAAATGCTGCGCTCACGGATTCATATCTCGAACTCACTTCCTCACTAACGATCACTGGGAGAAAATTTGTCGGACCTCACGGTGTTGCAGCAGAAGTTCAAGACAGAACAGAGCAGGCTGTGCTGGTCTGGAACGACCAATGCCATTTCCTCACATTCGCCTTATTGTTAAGGGGCCATGACTCCCACAAGATCTAGCAAGCATGGTAGTGCAACCTGAATAAACATCATTACATTTCACACCCCTTGGGTAAGATACAGATCATTGTGCACAGTTTGGATAAGATGAGTTCTGTGCATCCTGCGCTCCCCCATTACTACAAGGTGCATTTTTTAAAAATGGAACCCAGGCACTATCCAATTGTACGAGAGTCTCTTTTTCCAAGATCACTGTGGGCACAGCACTCGAACCGCGCAGACAAGATACTATCCGCCCCATCACATACAGTTACACTCAGCCAGGGAACCGGAGTACCATTAATACAATCACCCGCTGCAGTGAGGATGATCAAACCAGTTATTGAGTCACATCAGCAACAGGGAATCAGCGTGCCCACCACCTGCCCGTGCAACACACCCCACCCAAAGCCCGAGAGATCTGGAAATTGGCACTTTGCTCAAGATATTACTGTTGTTAATGCCATTGACGTTCCTTGCTCATCAGTGATCCTGGACACAAATGCGAGCTTGACCAATATCTGCACATCTGCCACATGCTTCGCTGTTATCTACCTATGCTCAGTATTTTTTTCACGATTAAATTGTCCCCTGAAAATCAATATGTTTTGCTTTTACGTACAACTGCTGCAAATAGACATTGACCCAGAGTTCTCAAGGGTGTGTGGAGATGCCCGCTGTTTTTGTTGCAGCAATACAACGCACCCTGTCCACCCTCCAGCTGCAGTTTGCAGATGACCTACTATTGTCTTGTGCCTCTGCTATTACATGCGTAAAGGATATAGAGGCCTAGCTCCACTGTCTGGTACTGGATATCTATCGCAAAAATGCAGCTCTGTCAGAAAAAAACGCCCAATACATGGGGTATGACCTTTCACATAGCGTTAGAGCAGTATCCAAGGAGCGGATGGCAGCCATCGCCCAACTTCTCTCACCTGCCACAAGGTGCAAGCTTTTCTAGGAATGGTAAACTACTGCAGATGCTGGATCCCTGATTTGTCATTGATGCACCCCTGCAGGATGCAGCTTCCCATAAACAGCCAGCCAAGTTGAAGTGGACGCCCGGAATGTAATGGGCATTCATTGAAGAGACGACTAATCTCTCATGCTGCTCCAGAAGGCCGAAATTTCTCACAATCTTTATGTAACCAAATCAGAGGGGTTCATGAACCTACTTTTTAATGCAACTTCATGGGGATCTCAGTTGCCCTGTTGCCTTTTACCACCTGATGTGAGGGGAATGTTGTTATGCTTGCACGCATTTACACCAGCTGCAGTAACCTTCAGAATGTTTATCCCCGATGTACTCGATCACTCGTGTCATGTTTAGGTACCACAGTCAGTCTCCCTGCTTCTCAATTGATCAGCAACTCAATATTTTGCGACAACTCGGAGGACTGGCTGCGAGTTTGCTTTGCGATCTGAGGCAAACGTCTCCCTCCAGCATGCCCCAGCCTTGAACCACGCCACCCCTTCCGCTCACCCAGCATGATGTTGCAGACGACCATGACACTTAAGACACCTGCTTCAGCAATGATTACCCAACGTCCTGACTTGCCCAAAACGCCACCAGGAAACTCTGAACTGATGCCTTTTACTGACCACTCTTCCTTTCGGCCATGATACGATTGCACATTAGCAGGGTATGCATTCTGCACCCTTGACACCATCCTAGAACCAGCTGCATTACCAGACAGGTTGTCTTCACAGGTTGCAGAGCTCTTCACTCTCAATGGAGCCTGCCTTTGGGTAAAGTGTATCACAGCCAACATTTACACATACTCCAAAATATGCCTTTGTCATCGTTCACGATTTTGGCACAATATGGAAGCAGAGGGATTCATCACACCAGCATGCTGCAGTCATCGCCAACCTCCGAGAAGCAGTCCTGCTACCTTCTGCTATAACAGTTATAAAATGTGCTGCTCACACCTCTGCCACTGATCCTATCATTAAAGGAAATGCCGTCGCTGATGTAGTAACCCCGGAGGCTGAACTTCACCCGGCCACATATGTCCTGCAGAACCCCAGGGTGGCAAAACCTCCGCAGACCACTGATCCACTCGATTCAGTCAGAGCTGCTTAGTAAACTTCCCCACAAGAAGAGAGGGCCACTTGGGCCCGCATTGGGGCCGTGCACTCACCCTCCGTGCATGTACTTATACACCCTGATGGCTGCATCATCTGACCAAAAGCGCAATTACACTTACTGGCGCTGATGGCACACGAATTCAGACACACAGCCAAGAGAGGTATGATACATGCTGAGCCGTTCTGGATATGCACCGGAATTCCCTGCAGTTGCCCAAGCCCTGCTGTCACAATGTCTCATCTGTGTACAGAACAATTCAAACATGATCTCTTAGCAGTTCCTGGGGGCCATTCACGCACCTTCATAATGATTTGGCCCGCTGGCCTCCGAAACAGAGGGACCCATTTCACTGCGAATATTTTTATTACAGTAAGTGATGCTCTTGGAAAACCCTGGAGACACCACCCTACCGGCCCCAGTCATCCGGAATGGTGGAAAGAATGGAAGACACCTTCAAAACCATCCTCAGAAAAATCCTTCAGGACACAGAACTGACTTGGTCAGACACTCTGCCACTGGCGCTGTACACGATAATAGGACAGGTAAACCGAACGACGGTACTTACACTCTTTCAGGTGCGAATGGGACGACCCATGTCCACAGCCATCAGACCCACAAATCTGCCCACTGACACGGCGCTGATGTAATTCCGGGAGGCTGTCTTAGATTACGTTCAAGTCCTTAGTAGAATGATCACATTAAATCATGATTTGGTAAAAGCTGTGGTGCTCACAGCACATCAGGAACTACTTCAACAATTTAAAATTGCGATTATGTATTGACACAGTCACTGCCGAAACATTTTTTCCCCTCGGTGGAAAGGATCATTCCTGGTATTGCTGAGGAGCAGGACAGCTGTCAAAGCCCTCCAGCTCCCGAGAAGAACGACCAAGCAGGACAGGAAGCAGCTCCTGAACCAGAGAGGGACACAGCTGCGCACCATAGATATTGTTGGTCAGGGATGATACAACGGCTGTGCTAAAGGAGGGCACTATGGAGGGCTTGAGTAATGAGGCATTATGAGTGGAGCTGAGAAATAAGAAGGCTACTTTTACATTGTTGGGGGCTGTATCACTGGCCTCCCAAAAATGAGCATGCGGTAGGAGATCACAAATGTAAATAGATTACGGAAAAAAAAAAGCCAGGCAACAGGGTGTTAGTGGTGGGAGATATTAATTTTCCCAACATTGACTGAGATGAACTTAGTGTCAGACGTCTGGATGAGGTAACACTTGTAAGAAGCGTCTAAGAGAGTTTTCTAGAGCAGTATGTCAATAGTTAGATGAGGCAAGGGATTATATTGGACCTGTTGTTGGGGAATGAGCCAGGCCAGGTAGTAGACATTGAGGTGGGGATTTATTTGGGAAAAGTCCCCACAATTCTGCAAGTTTTAGAATAACCAAAGATAATGAGAGTTGTCCTAATGAACTAAACTGAGCCAAAGCCAATAAAATCAAAATTAGGCAGGAGCTGGGAAATGTTGATTCGACACAGCTATTTGAAGGAAAGTCCACATTTGACATTCGGGAGGCTTCAATGATAGTTTGAAGATAGTGCAGGCTGGGCATGTCCCGTCGAAGTCAAGGATAGAAAAGGCAAGATTCATGAACCGTGGATTACAGAAGAAATCATGCGACTAGACAAGAAGAAAAGGAAATGTACATAAGGTCTAGGCTGATAAGACAGAACGGGAACTGGGTGAATATTGGAAGACCAGGGCCAATCTTAACTGAGGAATCAAGCGAGCTAAAGAGGGTCATGATTTAGCTTTAGTGAGCATAATTAGGGTCTTTTCTTCTTACATAAGAATCAAGCAGGTAACTAGAAAAAGGATTAGTCCACTAAAGAATAATGAAGCAAGGCTGTGTGCCGAATCAGAGATCATGGGTAACATTCTGAATGATTACTTTAAATCAGTGTTCACTGAGGAGAAGGACACGATGATTTTTGTGATTAGAGATACAGGTTTCATTACTCTGGATTACGTTGATATAAGGAGGGAAGGGTGTTGGGTAAGCTAGAAGTTATTTAGGTATATACATCCCCAGGACAGGATGGGATCTAAACCAGGTTGCTGAGGGAAGCGAGAGAGGAAATAACTGGTGCCCTGACAGCTATCTTTGTCGCATCCTTAAATACAGGTGAGGTGTCGGAGCATAGGATAGTTGCTCATGTTGGCCCTGTACGAGAAGGGCTATTCCGGGTAACTATAGACCGGTGAGCCTGACGTCAGTGGTGGGAACTTTGCTGGGGAAGGTACTGAAGAATACAATCTATCTATGATTGGAAAAGAATGGGCTTATCAGTGATAGGCCAAATGGTTTTGTGCGGGGGCTATCGTTCCTTACCAACTTAATAGAGTTCATTGAGGAAGCGAAAAAGATGATAGGTGAAGGAAGGGCTGCAGATATCATGTGCATGGAATTTAGTAAGGCCTTGATAAGGTTCCCCATGGTAAACTAATAGAGATAGTAGAGTCACATGGTGTGCAGTGTGTTCTAGCTAGGCGTATACAGAACTAATTCAGCAACAGGAGACAGAGAGTAGTAATAGAAGGGAGGTTCTCGAAATGGAGAAAGGTGACCAGTGGTGTTCGACAGTGATCAGTACTGGGACCACTGTTGTTCATGATATACAACAATGATCTAGAAGAGGGCACTTTTGGTATGAGCAGCAAGTTTGCAGATGACAAGAAGATTGGTGGAGAAGCAGAAAGCATATGGGTCTGTCAAAGAACACAAGTGACTACACATAGATTAAAGAGTTGCGCGGAGAATTAGCAGATGGATTTCAATCCAAGGCAAATGTTAGGCAAATATTGGGAAATCTAAGTAAGAACTGAATTATGCAGGAAACAGAAGAGTCTTCGAAGAAGTTGATGAGCAGAGAGATATGGGATTGAGGACTAATATACACTGAAGGTTGCTGTATAGATGGATAGAGTGGTCAAGAATGCATATGGTATGCTTGCCTTCATTGGATAGGGTACTGAGTATAAGAGCTGGCAGGCCATGTTAAAATTGTGCACGCCGTTGTTTCAGCCACATTTAAAATACGGTGTGTAGTTCTGATCGCCACATTACCAAAGGAATGTTGATGCTTTGGGAGGGTGTAGAGAAGATTTACGAGGATGTTGCCTGGTATGGAACATACTAGCTGTGAAGAGAGGTTGAGTAGGTTACTTTGTGTTTTCATTATAAAAAAAGGAGATTGGGGGAGGGCCTGATTAAGGTCTGCAGAATCGTGAAGAGTATAGGCAGAGACGATTGAGATAATGTTTTTCCCAAGGGTGAAGGATTAAATAACGAGAGATCACGCTTTCATGGTGAGAGGTGAAAAGTTTAAGGGGGATTAACGCAGCAAGTACTTTGCACAGAGGGTGGTGGGTGCCTCGAACGCATTGTCATCAGAGGTATTAGAAGCAAGCACGGTAGATTCTGGGCAGATGCATGAGTAGGTGGGGAGCAGAGGGAAAAATATGCTTAGGAATTGGGTGACAGGTTTAGACAGGACTTTGATCGGCTGGGGTTGGAGGACAGAAGGGCCTGTTCCTTGGCTGTAAATCTTCTTTGTTCTTTGTTCTCTCCACATGGGAGACTGGTTAGAGCCATTGTGCTAACGCACTTCTCCTGATCCCCGCAGATCACCAGTCGGTAATAGTTTGCAGCATCCTAAATTTATTTGTCCCCATCAAGTCTGCACACAATTCTACTTTCAACAGCATATGAACAGGAACACTAATCCACCCATCTAAAAACACACAATGGCACTTATTTAGTCTTCATTCTAAAGGCATAACCTTGGCTGCCACTGTCATGTACTGGCAGCTGTTTCATCCGGGAAGTGGTACCATTCATTTACCACTCTCAGCCCTTCTCACTTCGAGAAGCTTATTACCTTCAGGAAACGCGTCCTCACTGCGCTAGACGAGGTGATGTTCATATTTATGCCCACTTACGCAATGCTGCAGCTGGACATCGAGGCACATCAGCTGGCCACCACGTTGGAGAAGATAGCAATTGTCACAGTTGAAGTCATTCCCCAGCTGAAAGCAGAGTGTGTCGCCAATCTAACTGTGGATCCACAAAATAGAAAGACCCTGGACAACTTGCTGATCAAAAAACGGGGCAAGTGGGCCCTCATAGGTGTGGACCCCAGCGAAATATAATGGACCTGGCGCACTTCATCTGACAGGCTGCTGCTGAATTACATGTCCTGCTGCAGAGACTGATATGCCTTAATACCGTTCTTGAAGATATCGTAGTTCTGATCATAGTCCTCTGTATATGTTGGTTCCGGTTGTGTGCAGCATTGTTACCCACGACCCCTCACAACCTCGCTAGGACAAGGCCACTGGAATAACATGGAGAAAGTGAGGACTGCAGATGCTGGAGATCAGAGCTGGAAAATGTGTTGCTGGAAAAGCGCAGCAGGTCAGGAAGCATCAAAGGAGCAGGAGAATCGACGTTTCAGGCATAAGCCCTTCTTCAGGACTGATTCCTGAAGAAGGGCTTATGCCCGAAACGTCGATTCCCCCGCTCCTTTGGTGCTGCCTGACCTGCTATGCTTTTCCAGCAACACATTTTTCAGCACTTGAATGACATCCCAAAACCGACACAGCCTCCAATCTGTCAGATTCAGACAACAACAACTACAACTCTGACACTGAACGCTCACCACCTGAATGCCCCAAACCCCAGGATCTGGCCACATTGCCACCTTTTCTCTCCATTAGTAACAAAAAGGAGGAATTGTGGGAGAGCGAATTGTGATCCCGCCCTAAAAAAATGACCACATAACAAACACAGAATCATGCCTGCGAAACACGGAGATCAAGCCTGCGAACGGATATAGAACCCACCCAGAATGCCCCAGTCAGAGCCAAATCGGCTTTCATAGAAACCAGACATGGCAAAGCTACTTCTCAGACCACAGAATGCACTTCCCAAACAGACTTCACCGTGGGTTCCATGCCCGATTAGCACGGCTGATCCAATCCATAAGTGTCAGGCTCATTTCCCATTGAAACTCATACCCTAAAACCAAAAAGGAGCCTGAGAGGCCCTAGAAGACTTTGCTCTCAGGAGGAACACAATGGACGGACCTGGATGCCAGGAGAAGGGACAATTACACATGCTCACGTGGCCGGGAAACACAACAAAGACTACTCTAGACGATTTTCTCACCTACTCACAGGGATGGCTGGAATCTCGTGTGTCAATTACCAATGACGTTTGATTAATGTCCATTTAGATTTTTTCATGTTTTATTCTCTTTATAATTTTAAGCATTGTACTGTAACTACTTTCCAATTATTACCTTTGTGCTATACCTCAATAAAATCTGCCTGCACCTTCCATTCGGGCAAGAGCATTCTGGCTATCTGTGTAGACAACGACTTCTGTGACAACCTGGACAATTTCTCTTCCACGATATTGCTATGTTGAATAAATCACTTGCCAATTTCACCACCATCCTCTTTGTAGTTTCTGAATTATTGGATTGAATTTCTCCAGCAAGTATTCATTAGGAGAGTCAGTGCAGGCATAGTGGTTACTCGTCAAACAATTTTGGTGTTTCAGTGAGGCTACGAAGAGATTCTCAGTCTGGATGATTAGGAATACTTTTCACCACAGATTGCTATAAAATGGTATCTTAAATCTGAAAAAAGCAACTGTAATGTCATGGAATCTCTAAAGTGTGGAAGCAGGCCCTTCAGCCCAACAAGTCTACACCGACACGCCGAAGAGTATCGAAACAAAACCTGTTCTCATATGCTATTACTCGACATTTACGCATCAATAATTCATCTAAGCTACACACCTCTGAACACTACGAGTAATTTTTCATGGACAATTCTGCTGACCTGCACATCTTTGGACTGTGGGAGTAAACCGGAGCAGCCGGAGGGAACCCACGCAAGCACGGGGAGAACATGCAAACTCCAGACAGACCAACGCCCAAGGCTGGAATTTAACCTGAATCCCTCGCACTGTGCCGCAGCAGTGGTAACCACGAAGCCACCGTGCCGCCCCGTGTCATCAAATAAAAAAGGCCATTCAGTCTGCCCCGCTAATTTATATTGACAGTTGTGATTAATGGATAATGTTATTTGCATCAATTTAAATAGTCCGAACCGAATTTTGAAAACAAATTTAAAGTGAAAGATAACTCGAGTATGGGAGTATTACAGCTGTACCAAAATTACAGTCAAATAAAATATATCAGTTATTTTTTTTTATTGCGATGGTGTGTGTTATTCTCTTACGTTATCGCAAATATTTGTATAATTCTCTGAACAAGTTAATGAAAACTGAGTAAATTCCAGCATAGAAACAACAGAAAAAAAGATTGACTTCCGATCAAGATCAGTCGTTTGAGGAGGCAATGCTCCAGAATTAGGCAGCCAAATCTGAACATTTCTCTCACTCATCCTCGAGAGATGGGCTTTCAAGTAAAAACACTGGAAAAGGAATACACAGCCTTTTGAAGTAAGGGTTTGTTGGATACTATAACAAACAGAGGCACACATAACGGAGCATTCACGTCAGATACGATTTTACGAAACCACAGAGAAGATGTGAAGGAAGTATAGCAGTTACACATGGATTGGTCTCATGTTCTCGAACTTCCTGTGTACGCTTAATCCAGCGCCTCATTTCAAATCATTCTCACAACTGGACTGTGGTTTAGAAACACAAACATAACTTTCTGGAAATGCTGAGGACAGCTGTGGAGAGAGCTCACATTTATTGTTGCAGTCCAGTGCCTGTTCCTCAGAAATATCTTCAATACAGTCTGCTGGCTCCATTGTCTTAATCTTGTGGACCAGTCGTGGTCCCGCCTGGGGTTGTGATGCCATGTTAGCATATTTGATTCCGAATCCTACAGCCAGATCATCAGATCAGAACATGACAAGTTCAACTGATGCGACCCTCAGAAAGCCTTCCCTCACCTCAAGTGTTTTCAATTTCCATCAGGGCACAGCATAAAGTAGAGAACTGTTTATCAATCAAAATATGTTTTGCTATTGTTAGCCTTATTGCTGCTATGTCACTTTTTCTAGGCAGTTTCAATTATACTTTTGAATCAGAATTGAGATTCATGGATGTGGCGTGCTCAAAATTTTATGTGTAAGATATGTTTCTCATTGTGAACAATTGTTGAAGGAAGTCCGTGGAGCTGATCATGAACATTAACTAGTTTATCTCACAGTATATCATGGGGAGAACCTCCCTTCTAATTATGGTACGGTAGAACTGCGAAGTAGAGCAGCAAGTTACAACGTTTTGCTGGAAAGAGGTCCCGGGCTAAGACACAACCTGACAATTAATTATAAAGTATCAGTGTGGTCTGAGGTGATACCGAATCAGGAGTCAGCTCTCCGAGTCCGTTTTAATTGATGCTACACCTTCCACAAGTGGACAGGAATGCAAGGTATCATCTAGCATATTGTTTACAGAGATCCATAGCAAGTGTAGGATAGATGTCCTTTATTAGAGGAACCGCACCTATTGGCAGTACATCGGAAACAAATTAACTGGGAAATACTCACTTGAACAAGCAAGCATCACTGCATGGAAGGAGTGAGCAAGCAATACACGGCGCCTTGAAGAGATAAACTACATTTTGGCACTACCTCCTAGTGAGAATGGAAATCACCTATGCGTAGGCCGTTGTGAAACAGCCTTTCGCAGCTACATGCCAAGTACTATATTTCTGCAGGGTGAGGAGCACTTCAGAAAAATGATTTGTTCACTGGGACGGAAGCCACGGCCAAGACAATGGCTTCCATAACAATAAAAACAAAATATTAATCGATAAACACACGGTTGTATCACTGGATACAAGTTAAGGAGTTCGAGATTGGTATTAACAATATTCTCATCTTATAATGCGTAAATGATGATTACTCAGCTTTATTTTAACAACTGTCAGGAGAGTCTACCTCGTCGTCGTAAAGCAGAATGACTGTGACCAGGTTATCAAGGAGTTAATTCACCTTACTGTTCCTGGAACGATGATGGTCATCGATCAAAATTAAAAATCACACAAAGATTTACAATATTTTTTCTCCATAACCATTTGAAGAAGGAGCAGCGCTCTGAAAGTTGGTGCTTCAAATTACATATATTGGACTACAAGCTACTGTTGTGTGATTTTTAACTTCGCTACCCCAATCCAACACCAACATCTCCAAATCATGGTCCTCAATCAGTTTTACTCAACTCATTAAACGCGGAGACATTCACTGGGGAGACATTGGAACACTCTGATGCCAGTATTCTCTCCTGAATATTCTGTCCCTCTTCAACTGGGGAAATCTCTCTTCATATGTTTTCCGTGCCTTTTCTGAACCTGACTTTTTTTACTGTCTGGAAGTCGAGATGTTTGAATTCTCGAGACACAGCGACAAGAATCCTCTGAAAATCTTGCTTTAGTGAATGCTGCTGAGAGCATCAGAGAGAATGTTGCAGCTTGTCAAAGAAGTGAAATGTTTATTGACACTTTGTTATCAATAGGACAACGTTTTTCTGACTTCAGTCCCCACAGATTTGGAAAGAGTCATGGAGTAGTTGACTGCAATTTATGTCACGTTCCTTTCAATGTCCTAACAAACACTACTTTCCAATATCCCATCGCATTACTCCATCTTATATTTTAGCTTTGTGGAGAGATTCCAGAGACTGGTATTCCTCTCCTTGGATTTAACAAAAGTTAAATACAGACATTTCGTCGATCTATTTGGAATGAACCAGGCGTTGCGGTTGGAAGTAAGGGTTTGGAATGGGGAGCTGTTTTATAATTCCAACACATTACACTTGCAAAATAAAACCGTTTCCACTGACAAGGATGAGAATTCTGAAGACTGGAATTAGTGACTACTGAATTAACGATGTAAATCAAGAAGAATAAAGAAATATACAGCCCTTATTTTCATTGACTGATGTTGATACTAAACTAGAACATAAAAAAGCTGTTGGAAAAATCATGTACAAACTCTTCGAGTGACTGCGATGACTTTGGAATCTTCATCACTGATTACCCTCCAGGTGTCTCTGAGTACGTGCTGACCAGCATATGTGCAAATTGTGCCATTGCACACTCCCTTAACCATTATCATTTGAGTTGTTTCATTCACCTGCATTTTCAACAGGCACAGGCATTCCATATTAGGCAAATCCTGAATGATTTTTGACTTTTCAATGAAAAATCTCTTTCGATACTCTGCAGTTCGTGTAGCCTGGAGACAGAGATTACGTTTAATGCTGACTTTGGTTGTGAAAAGCAAATCTTACCTTCAACTTGAACAAACGAGTTTCAACATAAAGGCACACAATCTGGCGTTAAAACCTATAGTCCTGAGATGAAGAGTTTTACGGTATATTGATTATAATGGCCCAACACGTGCAAGGACACGTCAATACCCCCTTAAAAAAGAACAAAATAGAGCCTCTAGATGCAGAAAGAGATCGAGATTTATGGAGAGAAGGGAGGAGAATGGTGTTACAAAGAACAAAGAACCAAGAAAATGCACAACCCAGGGACAGGCCCTTCGGACTTTGATACCACTCAATTGCCATGTCATTTTATTCAAAGAATATCGATTTGCATGTAATGGACTGGTTCTACTCTTACAAGCTATCGTTTTATGGTGCATTGTAGCTCCGTTTGAAGAACATGAAAAATAACATTTTGTTCTGAAAGAGAATCATATCTGGGTGAAAACATTAGCTAATCACACTGCTTGCTGATCGACAGCAGTACTTTCTATTATTATTTAATATTGGCATATCGATCAGTTAGAGAAAATTCTGAACATATGAAGGCATTTTGAGAAGGAGGCATCGAAATCTAAACATGCAACACGCGTTAATTAAAGAGCATGTCAAATATGTTTTGAGAAATGAATTAATTTCAATTCGGGAGAAATTGCCTTATACTAAATATTACTCTGAACACACTTCTGGTAGCAGGAAAAGTGTGTTCTATCGATTACAAAAAAATGCTCTTTTTGTGGGAAATGGTTTGATATGCCCAAGTGCCAAGTAATTCTTGAAAATTACTAATTGTTATTAAAATCTTCTTTGGGAATTGAAACCCCTTTGCATTAAAGGGTTCAGGTTGTGTAAAATGTAATTCCTTACTACATTTGCAGCAATTTTTTCATTTTAATTCATTAATTTTGTGTTGCATATTTAGCCATCTAAATGTACCAAAATACTTGTTTATTCTGTGTCTCACGAATATCTTCATCATTGTTAAAATGTCAATCGTCCAGTGTTAATTACCTTTGCACTTACTGTTCTTATTTGATCTTAGACACCTCATGCTACTCGTATCATCTACTTCACTACCACATCCTCAGCATTGTTATCCAGTTGGGCTGCGAAAATATTTTAACAACACTCACGCTCAGGAGCAATGAAAGAACGGTGAATCATGGCGATTACATTTTTCTTTTTCTGTGAACCCCCTATCAATGCGAAGTTTCACATTAGCGCTCCTAATCGGAGTATTAATGTATCCTTGCACATTCAAGATTTTTGAGCATGTCTTTCCAAGACACTTTCCTTTTTATTCCGAAAAGACGATCTAATTTTGATCCCATTGCATTGCCATGTTATTTCATTCAAAGAGGATCGATTCACACGTGTCAACAAAAATATTTATCTATTTGGTGTGGCATATTCTCGAATAAAAACAGCAGCGATGAAAGGTTAAAAATAAATTGACGAAACTTGACACAAATACAGACATATTTGAATGATGCATCGCTTTGGAATGCTTATGAAGGGAATAGTTGATAAATGTCACTCAGATAGAATAGATGGAGAGACTGATTTATAAATCAATACACCTTCTTGGTTAATTGGTATAAGGCATGGAGAATAAGAGCAAGCATTTTATTTTCAATATGTGGAAGTCCCTCGTTGAGTCTCAGCTGGAATATCATGCTTACTTACAGGTACAATACTATCAGAAAAATGTGAAACTCCTGAATAGATTATAACACAGAATATAGGATCTGCGAACAAATTGAAGACATTCTGCCCCTCAATCCTGCTCGGCCATCCATTACATTCTAGGCTTGTCTCAACTCGCCCTGAAATCCACTGTCTTCCCGCTCTCTATTATACTTGTGTCATTTTCTCATTCAAGGTCTGTCTACCTTTTCCGTAAATTTATAAAATTACCAGACTCTTTGGTGGTGAATTCCAGAGACTCATTTCCTTTGATAGAAGGAATTTCTCCTCAAATCTGCATTCAATTTGTTCAGTTTTGTTCGGAGGTGTAAACTCCTATTTCATACTGCTTCTATTTTGGAAAATCTTCTCAACATCTTTTCTGTAAATTCTTATTAATATAATGCACCCATCTATGAGATAATCACTTATTCCACGAAACGCCACGCTTAGCCTATCTCATTGAGGCAATTTTCTGTGGCATCAGTCTCCTGTGCATATCCTCTGAAGTGCGTCCAATGTACGTGTATCCTCCTCAAGTCAGGGTACAGATAGAGAAAGCAATGTTTCGGGTTCAATCTCAAAAAACATCGTGCACAGTCTCAAAAATCCATTCTGAAATTTATATTCTGTGCATTTAGCAATAAATGCCAACATTCAATTTGCCTTCGTTATTAAATGGTATACCTATGATCTTTCCATTACTTTAGTTCCACTATCCTGCTGTGTCAACATAACCCTTAATTCCATTACTAATCATACGGTCATCCACATTATCTTTAAAACTTAAAATGAGGAAAGCTCAACTACTTCATTGGGCATGGAATCCGATTCGCAACCCTCTTGGTTAAGCCATTACTTCTCAATTAAGTCCGAAATCTATTTCCCCTAACTTGAGGCTGTGCCCTGGTTTCACCGACCCGTCGGAAATTTCTCTCTAATTCTATCCTAAAATTCCCTTCATAAATTTGTATGCTTCTAACGATCCTCCCTCTTTTTTTTATAAATTGCAATGAATGTAATTGCATTGTAATATATTTCCACTTTCAAGTAAAGCCCCTCAGCTACGGAATCAACCTTGTGAAACTCCTGTGCACAATTTCTTGTTCCAGGACATCCTTTCCCAAGTAAGAATATAAAAACTGCACGCAGTGCTCCAGCACCCTTTACAACTGCAACATAAACTGTCTGCATTCAAACTCAGTGCTTCTGGCAATGAAGGAAAACGTTCCATTTGCAAAGAAAAGTTCCATTTTCCTTCTTAATTACCTGTTGCTTCAGTTTCGGTGTTTCCTGCACAAGGGCGCTCAGGTCTCTCTGCTGACCAAGGTGCTGTAATTTCTTACCATTCAAGTAGTAGATCATTTTACTGTGACTCCTAACGACATAAGTGAATTCTCATTTATTAACATTGTACTCTATCTGCCAGACGTTTGTCCAATAATTTAAACTGTCTAGGCACAAGGGCCACAGTGTTCTCGTGTCGAGGAATTGCAAAGACTCACAACCACTTGAATGGAGATATTCCTTCTCATCTCAGTCTTACATTAACACCGCTTAATTTTGAGATTGTGCCCTCGAGACCAGGTCCTCACATGACGGGAAACATCTGTCAGCATTCATGGAGTGGTTCTGGTAGGGGATTTTAAATTTCCAAGCATAGACTGCGCATGCCATTGTGGTAGAGATTTAGATAGAGATGAATTTGTTACATGTGTAAAAGCAAAGTTTCTGAAAACTGTCTGTGAGTGTACCTGCCAGAGAAGGTACAACAATTGACCTACTCTTAGGAAATAAGTCAGGGCAATGAGCGTGGTGGCAGTGTGGGAGCATTTCAGTGTCACCGACCGTAATTATATTAGTTTTAATACATTGATGGAAAAGGATAGACCACTTCTAAAATTTAAATCTCTAACTGAGAGAAAAGCCTTTTTTCAACTGACTAGGCAAGAAAATTCTACAGTTGATTGGAGGAGAATTTCACAGAAAGCGACGGCTGGAAAATGAGAAGACTTCAAAAAAAATGAGATAACGAGAGTCCAGAGACAGAATATCAATACTAAGTTGGAAGGCGAGTTCAGTGGAGAATGCTGAATGATATGATAAATTGAAGTTTTGCCAACAAGAAGAAGGATGATTATGTCGGGTATAGACAAGAGATCGTGCAAATCCTCAGAAAAGTATAACGGCAGTAAGTGTAAACTTAACAGTGAAATCTGGACTTAAAAGAGGACATGCGATAGCTTTCGCAATATGGTAAATCAAAATTGAAATGGATTTTACAGCATGTTTAGAACAAAAGGATAACTAGGGAGAGAAAATAGGGCCTCAAAAATCAAAATGGCAACCTATGTGTTGAACTCAGGAGGTGAGATGTATACTAAACGAATATTTTGCATCACTGATTAATGTGGAGAAGGAAATAGATGACATTGAATGTGTTGAAGTAGAGAGTGACGTATTGAACCAAATATCTACATTGCAAAGATGGAGGTGCTAGATGTCTTAAAATGCATAAAGGTGTGCTAATCCCCAAGACTAGATCACGTGAATCGTTGAAATCCGTGGGAAGCAGGAGAAGTGATGGCTAAGTCCCTTGCTGTGAAATTTATAACATTAATAGCCATAGGTGAGGTTGGAGGCCTGCTAAAACAGTTGCACTATTACAGAAATGTGGTACAGAAATGTGACGGAACCTCAGACCGGTGAGCCTGCTATTGGTGGCCAGCAAGTTTTTGGAGGGAATCCTGAGGGATAGAAGTTCCACATATTTGGATCGTCAAGAACTGGTGAGTGATAGTCAACATGTCTTTGCCCGTTGGAAATCATGTCTCATTAAGTTGATTGTTTTTCTTTTAAGAAGTAACGAAGAGAATTGATGAGAGCAGAATAGTGGACGTGATCTATGTAGAATTCAGTAAGGCGTTCATCAATGTTGCTTATGGTGGACTGGACCACACAAAATACAGCGATAACTGGCCATTTGGATACAAAACTAGCTCGAAAGGAGAAGACAAAGGGTGGTGCTGGAGGTATGCTTTTCAGAATGCAGGACTGTGTACAGTGATGTGCCAAAAAGAGCGATGCTGTGTTAACTCCTTACCATCATTTAAATAAACGATTTTCATACGGTCATACGAGGTATACTTCGTAACTTTGAAGGTTGCACTTCAGTTGGATGTATAGTGGACTGCGATGGAGGTTACCTCAGTGAAAAACGGGATCTAGAACTGATGGGCTAATGGGTCGAGTGCTGGCAAATGGAATTTAATTTAGATAAACGTGAGGTGCAGCATTTCGAAAAGGTAAAGTAGGGTTGGTCTTAAGTAACTAATGTTAATGGCCCAGTGCATGTTGCTGAACAACGAGACTTTGAAGTGCAATTTTATAGTTCATTGCAAGCTATGTCACAGATAGATCGGGGAGTGAACGCGTTTGGAATGTTTTCCTTTATTGGTCAGAACATTGAGTATTGGATTTGGGAGTATATATTGTGGCTGTACAGGCCATTGGTTATGCTACTTCTGTAATACGGTGTGCATTTCTGGTCTCCCTGATTTCGGAAGGATACTGGGCACTGAAACGTATACGGAAACAAATTATGAGGACTATGCCAGGATGTGTTTATTTGAACTATGGATATATATGCACCAAGTGCAAGTAACTTTGACAAAATTTGAATATCTGCCAGTCATGAAGGAGTTTCACGAATGGTTTGTTTCTCTGTTGTACATATCTGTGACTCTATGACTCTATGACCCTGTCAAGCATCTTAGGAATCCTTCATATTTCATTGTATCACCTCCCTCTCCTCTTATATCCTTTGAACAGACTCACAACTTTTTAGTCTTTATTCAAAAGGCAATTACTCCACACCTTCTCTGAACTGCCTCAAATAACATGATATTTTTCCTTATATTCAGGAACCAAAACTACCCGCAATATTGAAGATGCTGTCTCACCATCACTTTGTACATTTCCGGTGAGTTTTCCTTAGTCATATTCCAAACCCTTTGTCAAGGTTTTCGCCATTTAAATAATTATTTTTCTCCCTTCCAAAGCTACCAATTTCACAGTCTCCCACTGCATTTGCCAACATTTTGATTACTTACCATTAACATCTCTGCATAAACTGTTTGTCTTTGTTTTACGACTGGCCTTTCTCCGTGGTTTTGCAAATTTGACAACAGCACATTCTCTATCATGCTACACTTCAAATGTTCCCAGCACTGATTCCAGGAATAAAGTGTTATTTTTCAGTTTGATGCCTCATAACGATAACATGCATAGACAGAGCTTAGGAGGATGACGGATGGAGTTAATTGAAAATTATAAACTGACAGATGACTGCATGGAAATAGCATGGAGAAGATATGTCCACTAGCAAGGGTGAGCTGGACCTGAGGGCACAACACCAGGTTCAAGGAACGATCATTTACTGCTGAAATGAGCAACAAAATCTTCAGTGAGAGCTTCTTGAATATGTGGAACAAATGGCTGCAGAAGGCTGTTTAGGACAAGTGAAGAATGGTAAGCAAGTGAGGGCTGCAGATGCTAGAGATCAGAGTCGAAGAGTGTTGTACTGTAAATGTGCAGCTGGTCAGGCAGTATCTAAAGATCAAGAGAATCGACGTTTCGATTAGATACCCTTCATCAGGCTTGTGGGCCAAGAGGTCTGAGAGATAAATGGAAGGTGGTGGGGCTGAGGGGTAGGTAGCGGAGAATGTGATGGATAGTTGAAGGTGGAGGTAAAATTATAGGTGGGAGACTAACTGTATTTGAGATAGGGATAGATAGCATCTTGATTAGGAAGAGGATCAAGGGTTGTGGGGAAAAGACAAGGAATGTGTTTGAGGAACATATTCGCTGTGACTGAATGGTGGAGCAGACTCACTGGCTAAATTATCTATTTCTGTCTCGGTACCATATAGTTCCTTGCGACAAAGACTTTAAAAAAATTGAAGAACATTTGAATATGAACAAGGATCTCACTTAAAGCACCGTTCAAAAACAGGGAAAACGTGCTTTGAATCATCTTCAGATTGCAGAACTGCTTTATCAATATTAAAAGCTATGTCTGTCACTTTTAATTTAATCAATCAGAAGTCAAGCGAATTAAACAAATTGTTTCGCTTACATTTTAGTTAAAGATCCAAGATACTAGCCTGTAAGTGTTTAAATCTGCTGGAAATTTTCGTACTATAAGTCTATTCAAATTTGTCTAGCCCATTTCAAATCACAAATCCAAAACCAAAACTGTTCAAATCCCACAATAAATCCCCAAAACCGTTCAAATTTCAGCGAACAGTCACCAAACTTGCAGAATGGGGTAAGGCCTCCTGCCAATTCACACCAGCAACACAGAAAAGATTTATCTCTTGCAGTATTCTGTGAAACTTCGAGAGGCCAAGAACTATTTGATGTAAAAATTACAAATTTATTTCTTAATGTATTACAGCGAATAATTAACTAACACATATTAACAAATCCTTCCTATAACATATCTCGAACCTTCCCCTTCTATATTACTAGTCCGGTAAAAACCACCGATTAAGATTTAGAAAACAAACGTCTTACCTCAAACGGAGCAGCTTTTGCTCCTTCTCTGCCTCCCTGTCTAATTGTGGATTCTGATTTACAAGTTACTTATCAATAAAGACACTATTCAGATAGCTATTTTGTTCAAGCAGTCTCTACACGCTGATGGTTTGGCAGTTCTCCTCTCAATGGTTCAAACCTCCACCGTCTTATACCCCAAAGAATTGGATTGCGTCATTGACCTTTAAGATTGTCAATATACTAAATTGAAACTGAATTGTAGATTTTTTTTGCGGGAGGAGGTAAAATGTAAACTGGTTGGTCTAGTTCGAGTCTGGTTTTGTCTCCAGGCAACCAGCTACCCTGACTGCTGGAACAAAAAAATGCATTATATCTCTTCATAGAACACTTTGTGCTATCAGGTAGTTCGGTTTATTTTAACTCTCTGAAAGGTGCAGTACACTCTCATCTTCTAAACACTGATGCAAGGAGGAATTTCTTCACTCGGAGGATGGCAATGCTTGAGGTAGCTCTACCTGGGATAGGTAGTTTCAAGTCAGACGTTGATACATTTATGGATATTAAGGGATATTTAGATGGTGCAGCAAGTTTGCTTTGTGGTAGATAATCATCTGTGATCATGTTAAATGGCGGAATGGCCTTGTGACACAAATAGCCTCCTCCTCTCCCCTTATTTCCTTTTCTTCAGAAACGGGTTTGAGTTAAAGCATCACAAAGGCACGGCGTTCAAAGCCAAATTTGTATTTTCAGGATTCAATATTAGAAGATGCAGAGTGGAAAGCATTGACAATATGAAAATAAGAGCTAGTGAGGAACTCCTGCTCAGCAGCTGCGAGAATGTTTTGGGGATATTATTAAGAATTATTATGTCAGTTCTCTCACTGTTTTCTGAGACAAGTATGCCACATAAATCTGTGACGTGGTTGACTTTCTCAGACCTTTCAATGGTTCACTGTCCAACAGTTGCACAGTGAGGGAGATCAGAGCACATGAATATTGCGTCAAGATTCCACACTCACACACACCAATGTCCCACTGCCTATGTCAGCAGAGACTATAGCTTCAGTCACTGTCTTCCCGCCAATCCTTGAGAAAGAAGATCCTTCCAACTCGGACCAAGCCGCTCAATATACCGAAAACAGACTAAAAAAACACAAGGAGATTATATCCCACTCACGAATCCTCAGAGTGGCATTGAAATAATCCCCGAGCGAGGCAGTCACAAATAAATTCACAACACCTCCTTAAACATTTCAACAGCAAAATACCTTCATTTTGTGCAAACGGTGGCGCCTGCAAATCTGAAAACGAGCTCCACCGAATTTGTGTCAGCCAGTGACTTGTTTCATATCGTTATTCTCATGACTGTAATTTAGTTGGTGTTCGATATCGAAGTCAATCTGATTACAGAATACCCCATGATGGCTGAATGGTTGAGGAGATTTATTCAGAGGTCTATTGGGAATTCACCATACTGACTACCGTTGGATCAGGACAGTTATAGGATAGCTTTGTCCCTTTGGGACAGGGAAGAGGCGGGAGTTGTTTTCACTTAACATGATGGGAATCTGAATCTTTCTCCATCTCTGTATTGTCGAGGGCGAAACCTTCACAAGTTTGTAGAAATATTTCAATGTGAGATGTGATGCCACGTTAGACAAAGCGGAAGGCCAGGTCCTTGAAGATCTGATTTGCAAATCTGGTAGAGAAGACAAGGCTGGCCTTACGAATCCACTGACACTTTGGCTCAAATTACCTGCTGTGTTTTTTGAGATATTTCTTCTTTTTGTTGGTTTCCAGCATCCACAGTTCATTTGGATTTACTTAATAAATAGGCAGGTGTTTACTTTTGGCTGGAGGGACAAAGGGTACATTTTGTGCTATGGACCTCTGTAAACAACTGTGGTGAACTGCTGAACTATTTGGGGCATAACACGGACACGGAAGTACCTGTCTGTTGCCTTGCTTTTCTGTAGCCTGGCTGTGGTCATGTCCGAAGGACGTTGCATTCTGAATAGAGCTGGCAAACTGTATCGAGAGGTGAAGATGATGCGTCTCTCAGCGCGGGTTTACATCACACCGATTCTACCCTGACGGTTTTTGACATGATTCAGTTCCCTGCAGAAATAAATGTCGAAAATCAGGAGGACAAAATCGAACCCAACATTCTAAATTGTTGTATTTGCGGTGAATCGTGAAGAGTCAGGAAATGTAAATCATAGAATGGGATAATAATGATCCAATTTGTGAGATCCTTGTTTTCTGGGGATTCGGCTCTCCTGTGAACTCGATTTGAAAACTGTGGTGCTGGAAAAACACAGCAGACCAGGCAGCCTCCGAGGAGCAACAGAATCGACGTTTCAGAATAAGCCCTTCTTCAGGAATGAGGCTTGTGTGCCAAGCGGGCTGAGATAAAAGGTAGGGGGAGGGAATTTGGGGATGGGCGCTGGGAATACGACAGACGGGAGGAAGAGAGAATGAGGATGATAAGCTGGAGAGGGATTGGGGCGGAGAGGTCGGGAAGAAGATTGCAGGTCAAGAGGACGGTGCTGAATTCGAGGGTTGGGACTGAGATAAGGGGGGTGAGGGGAAATGTGGACTCTGGAGAAATCCACATTCATCGCGTGGGGTTCGAGGATTCCTAGGCAGAAGATGAGGCGCTCTTCCTCCAGGCGTTGTGTGGTCAGGGTCTGGTGATGGAGGAGGCCAAGGACCTGCATGTCATTGACGGAGTGGGAGGGGGAGTTAAAGTGTTCAGCCACGGGACGGTTGGTTTGGTTGGTGCCGGTGTCCCAGAGGTGTTCCCTGAAACGTTTCACAAGTATATAAGTAGGCCTCCTCGATACTGGGGAGACAGGCCGCCTACTTGTGGAACGCTTCAGGGAATACCTCTGGGACACCTGCACCAACCAACCCAACCACCCCGTGGCTGAACACTTTAACTCTCCCTCCTACTCCTCCAATAACATACAGATCCTTGGCCTCCTCCATCGCCAGACCCAAACCACACGACGCCTGGAGGAAGAACACCTCTTCTTCCACCTAGAAACCCTCCAACCACACGGGATGAACTCAAATTTCTCCAGCTTCGTCATTTCCCCTCCCCCACCTTTTCTCATTCCCAACCTTCGGATTCAGCACTGCCCTCCTGACCTGCAATCTTCTTCCCGACCTCTCTGCCCGCACCGCCTCTCCTGCCTATCATCCTCACCAGCACCTCCTTCCACCTATCGTATTCCCAGCGCTCCTCCAAAAAATTCCCTCCCCCTACCTTTTATCTCAGCCCGCTTGACACACCATCCTCATTCCTGAAGAAGGGCTTATGCCTGAAACTTCGATTCTTCTGCTCCTCGGATGCTGCCTGGCCTGCTGTGATTTTCCAGCACCACATTTTTCAGCTCTGGTACTCCAGCATCTGCAGTCCTCACTTTCTCCTGTGAACTCGGACAAACTAATGAGATTCTCTTTCATGAGGGTGCATGAACATACTTATACCAACTCAACCTTCCTTCGCATTTCATTATTCATCTGAATGAAAAAATTCAGAAGAGGATATTCTGCAAGATATTTTGTCTCTTTCTACTTCTCTTACAGAAATGACATTTGTGTATTGCATCGAATATTAAATGAATTTTCCCAATGCGTTTATCAAGAATAAGCTCAATTTCAGATTACTGAAACAAAAGATGCTGTTATGTCATTTGGAAACAATAGAAACGTAATCTCTGTTTTTCGTGGTGGTCGTGGTGATGTTTTGACAGTTAGGATTGAGCTTGATTCCCATTTGAGGGAGGAATGTTTATCACACATTTACTAAATGAACCCCGCTATTTGCTGAAGCACACAAGATTCTCAAAGGCTTTAAAAGTTTGGATGTGCAAAACTGTTCCTCCCCTTCTGCTACAGTCTTCAACCAGATGGCAGAATAAGAGTTGCACATTACATAGAGAGTTGAGGGCAAATTAATTCTATTCTTGAATCTGAGATTTTCCTTACCGGAGAGGACTGTCGAGGCTGGATCATTAGGTACATACAAGGATGCAGTCGACAGATTTTTAATCGGCAGAGAACTAAATGCTCATCGTGAAATGCAGGTCGAACCCCGCAGTGGCTTAGCGGTTTGGGTTCGACCTTTTCATCACAGAGGCCAGGGTTTGAATCCTGTTTAATGAAAGCTATTTTCATAAGTGCTGCTGATGCATCATAATGATAGCATTTCGAGCTGATTTCCAGAATATGAAAATAAGCTCTGGAGTCCTTAGATGAATTCATGTCAACCCAAACGTGTTCATCTAACGATAAAAGAATTGTGGTTGCTCGAAATCTGAAACGCAAAGCAAATCACTGGCGTTTATCAGCTGAAAACGGCAGCAATTATGCAAAGGAAAAATAGGTAAAATTTTAGGTTCAGTGTCCCTTCTTCAGATCTAGCTTAGTTTTGCAGCTCTGCATCAAAACGGCTGGGGTGAAAAATGGAGTTTTTCTGGCATATTTGAATTTTTAAAACACAAACTCAGCTTTACTGTTGAAGCCTCTTTTAAACGGTACCATCTCCCAGTAATACTGTTGATATCCAATTTTACAGACCTCAAGCGTCTCTAATCCAAAACACAGAGTGGAAACAGTCCGCAGTGCTGGAAATCAGTAGTACCTGTAAGGAGATTGGTTCGAGAGCTGTGATAGACTGTGATGCGGGAGGAACTTAACACCTGATAACCAGAGGGACTCGGGACTGCGACGACAGCTTGAAACAGTGCGAGTGTTTAAAGGGAGGTATTCTGTTATACAGCCCGAGGTGGGAGATGATCTGAATTCTGGAAAACACAATGGGAGTGGTAAGATCCTGAAAATAGCAGGCGTACATGCAGGATAGGGGTAGGTATCTCAGAGATCGAAAGTTGTCCGACATAATATACATCTGAGAGTTGAATAATAGCATGATGCGACAGCTGAAAAACGGGGTGAGCCGTAAACTCTTTGAGATGTCAAAACTCCCACACGAGGGAGATGTCTGAGAATCTCAAAAGCAGTGTTTCAGGCTAACTGTATGTGAGCCGGAAAATAATGAGAATGGAAAGCTACAAGAGAGTGGTGAGTTTCAAAAGCCGCGTGGGAATAGATCCAAGAACTGCAAACCAGCAAGTGAGTTTGGAAAACAACCCGAGAGATGAGTAGTGTCAGCGCTAGATTCCTCCACAAGATTGTAGTGTTCTGACAGTTTGAAGCTTGGCGATAATGTGATTGGCCTGTGAGCTAGAAAGGAGCAAGATAGATGAGTCCAGCAGCCATTCTGCTGAAGTTCAGCACAAACTTCTTGGTAAAATCCAATCAATCCCAGGAACTGGAGTAATACTTTTCTCTTCCTCGGTGTGGGAAATTCCCCATTTACTTTTGTTGCCACATCTCGTGGGTGCATTCGTCCACGTCTAATAACACGGCCCAAGAAAGTGACATTGGCTTTGGCAAATTCACTTTAGCTAGGTTTACCACAGAGCCTGCTTCCCGATGTCAATCAAACAAGTCTGAAAAATGCTGTAAATGTTCCTTCCATGAGTGACTAACCAATCACCAGGTCTTCAATATATGCCACACAGTTGGGTAATCGGGAAACTACCTTATTAGTCTGACTCCGAGAAATGGCTGGAGAATTTTATCGCACCAAATGGCATGACTTCGAACTGATATTGTTCACTTACCTTTGCAAAAACAGAAATTGCCTTTCCACTCTTTAATAGAAGAACTTGCACAGTCGCTTCTGAGCTAGTTCAGCTGCAAAATGTAAGTCGTATGTCCCACTATCTCGACAAAGTCCTACAAATGTGAATTGGATGTGCATCAGTCTTTGTAACAGCGTTGACTTTGCGATAGTCCACACATAACTCTTGGGTACCATCTGGCTTTGGCAACATGACTATAGGTGAGCTCCAGCCACGATAATGACAACGATTATGCCATCTTGTAGCATGTGCTCAATCTCCTGCTGAAGCTGTGCCAACTTTAGAGGGTTATGTTGATAAGAATGCTGCTTAATTGGAACAGAATCATCTTCCATGCACATTTAGCTTAGTATTTCCTAATTTATTTCCACATATCTCCCCATGTGATAGCAATGCCTTTTTCAGGACATTTCGATTTCCTTGTGGAAGATAACTTAATAATTTGTCACACATTTGGACCACGTCCTTACTATCCAATTTTATTTGAACTTTGTTCAACTATGAACTTAGTTATTCCTGTGCTGGAATGACTAATACCTTCTCTTCTTGCTTTCCTTTCCGATCAAGATCAGCATATTCTCATGACGCTCTCTGTTGGATTTCATCCTGTCTGGAGTCTTCATCAAGTTGTTCACTTCACACAATACCCTCTCGATTTGATAAGGTTGACTTAACTTTGCTTTTAAAGGATCACTTGTTCCAGGAATTGACAGAAATACCTTATCCCAATATGCAACATTGCATATTGCATGTGGGCGGCACGGTGGCACAGTGGTTAGCACTGCTGCCTCACAGCGCCTGAGACCCAGGTTCATTTCCCAACTCAGGCGACTGACTGTGTGGAGATTGCACGTTCTCCCCGTGTCAGCGTGGGTTTCCTCCGGGTGCTCCAATTTCCTCCCACAGTCCAAAGATGTGCGGGTCAGGTGAATTGGCCATGCTAAATTGCCCCTAGTGTTAGGTAAGTGGTAAATGTAGGGGCATGGGTAGGTTTCGCTTCGGCGGGTCGGTATGGACTTTTTGGGCTGAAGGGCCTGTTTCCACACTGTAAGTCTAATCTAATCTAATCTAAAAATTGCGAATTTCTGATTTGTTATGCGCTTCCTGTTTCAATGCATGCTGTAATATGTTTTAAATGCTGCCTCGCAAATTCTCTAGCTCTATTTAATCGTTTTTTGTAAAAAAAAATTGACAATAAACCAAATGGGTGATTTCCAAATTCTGCATGTTTAATTTTTCCTTAATCAATGTTAATATTCTTTTACTTCGTGCCTCAAAATGAATTCAAATGTATTGCATTTGGTCACTTTATTTGGTACATCTCAGATCTCAAAAAAGGCAAACAGTACTTCCTTTTCCCAATCATCTGGATAATCATGACCATAAGTCCATTACATGTTATTTAGTGTTTTATTCCATGTCTTTCGCCCTCCCTGCGATTCTGATTGGTGCACACTGGATTTGAGTTGCTTTATTCCCAAGTAATCCATAACCTCTTTGTAGAGTTTAGGTATGAAAAGTTGATCTTTGACCTGACTGGAACTCTATTTGTAGTCCACGTCTAGTTAAAATAACTAAGCAATTATTCTCCAGCCCTTTTAGCTGTGATGTTGCATAATGAGTTTGCCTCTGGATATCTAGTTGCCTCTTCAGTTACCTGCATCTGCACTGGCTTTTCAACTTGAATAGCTAGCAAACCGACAAGTGAATCTGCTTTATTATTTGCAAGGACAAATTGCATTCCTGGAGTTGAGAGGTAGCCCAATACTCTAACACAAATTCTCCATGATTCTCTGGAATCTCGAGCCTCAGTTTACATAATTGAGTACTTCTTTAATTTCACATGATTTTCCGTTGACAGTACCTTTTCTGGCAATAGTCTCTGAGGAGTACATATCTCCTCATCATTAAGCCTTCAGGCAAATGCGAGGTGAGCATTTTGGAAAGTCTAAATCTAGACCGAATTATACAGTCAACGGAATAGCCTTGGGGAAAGTTGATGAGCAGAGAGATCTGGGAATTCAGATCCGTTGGACGCTGATGGTTGCTGCACAGGTGGGTAGAGTGGTCCAGAAGGCATATGGCATGCGTTTCTTCAACAGACGGGGTTTTGAGAATAAGAGCTGGCAAGTAATGTTAAAATTGTACAAGGCTTGGTTCGGCTTCATTTAGAATACCGTGTACAGTTTTAGTCGCAAATGTGTTGCTGGTCAAAGCACAGCAGGCCAGGCAGCATCTCAGGAATAGAGAATTCGACGTTTCGAGCATAAGCCCTTCATCAGGAATAAGAGAGAGTAGCCAAGCAGGCTAAGATAAATGGTAGGGAGGAGGGACTAGGGGGAGGGGCGATGGAGGTGGGATAGGTGGAAGGAGGTCAAGGTGAGGGTGATAGGCCGGAGTGGGGTGGGGGCGGAGAGGTCAGGAAGAGGATTGCAGGTTAGGAGGGCGGTGCTGAGTTGAGGGAACCGACTGAGACAAGGTGGGGGGAGGGGAAATGAGGAAACTGGAGAAATCTGAATTCATACCTTGTGGTTGGAGGGTTCCCAGGCGGAAGATGAGGCGCTCCTCCTCCAGCCGTCGTGTTGTTATGTTCTGCCGGTGGAGGAGTCCAAGGACCTGCATGTCCTCGGTGGAGTGGGAGGGAGAGTTAAAGTGTTGAGCCACGGGGTGATTGGGTTGGTTGGTTCGGGCGGCCCGGAGGTGTTCTCTGAAGCGTTCCGCAAGTAAGCGGCCTGAATCACCAATATAGAGGAGGCCACATCGGTTGCAGCGGATGCAATAGATGATGTGTGGAGGTACAGGTGAAATTGTGGCGGATATGGAAGGATCCCTTGGGGCCTTGGAGGGAAGTGAGTGTGGAGGTGTGGGCGCAAGTTTTACATTTCCTGCGGTTGCAGGGGAAGGTGCTGGGGGTGGAGGTTGGGTTGGTGGGGGGTGTGGATGTGACGAGGGAGTCACGAAGGGAGTGGTCCTTGCGGAACGCTGATAGGGGAGGGGAGGGAAATATATCCCTGGTGGTGGGGTCCGTTTGGAGGTGGCGGAAATGGCGGCGGATGATACGTTGTATGCGGAGGTTGGTGGGGTGGTAGGTGAGAACCAGTGGGGTTCTGTCTTGGTGGCGGTTGGAGGAGCGGGGCTCAAGGGCGGAGGAGCGGGACATGCAGGTCCTTGGACTCCTCCATCGCCAGATCATAGAAACACGACGGCTGGAGGAAGAGTGCCTCATCTTCCGCTTAGGAATCCTCCAACCACAAGGGACGAACTCCGATTTCTCCAGTTTCCTCATTTCCCCTACCTACACCTTGTCTCCGTCCCAACCCTCGAACTCAGCACCACCTTCCGAAACTGCAATATTCTTCTTGACATCTCCGCACCCACCCCCACTCCGGCCTATACCCTCACCTTAACCTCCTTTCTCCTATCGCAATTCCAACGCCCCTCGCCCAAGTCCCTCCCCCTACCTTTTATCTTAGCCTGCTGGACACACTTTCCTCATTCCTGAAGAAGGGCTTACGCCCGAAATGTCGATTCTCCTGCTCCTTGGATGCTGCCTGACCTGCTGCGCTTTTCCAGCAACACATTTTCAGCTCTGATCTCCAGCATCTGCAGTCCTCACTTTCTGCTTACAGTACCCCACTCGTAAATGAAATGGACACTCTCTTTCTTCTTTCTGCCAGCCAATTTCTGGTCCAAACTGATAAACCACTCTCAATGCCACGCCTCCGTATTTTGTGCAATAGTCTGCCGTGGGGAAACTTGTCAAACGCCTTTCTGAAATCAGTTTCCACCACATCAACGCTTTGCACTCATTCAACTGTTTAGTCACTTTCTCAAAGATCTGACTAAGATTTTTGAAGTATGACTACCGTTGAGAAAACCGTGTTGACTGTCTCTAATTAACTTATTTCTTTCCAGATGATTATGTCTCTTATAACCCTTTTCAAGACTACCCACAGCTAAATTACCAGTGTTGTCGCTACTCCCCTTATTGAACAAGGGAACAACATCTGCGATCCTTCAGTCTTCTGGCACGATTCCTGCAGATAATGATGACATAAAGGTCAACGTCAAAGGCTCAACACTCATCTCCCTGGCTTCCCAGCGAATCTGCAGATTAATCCTGTCTGGGCCACCGGACCTATGTATTTTTACACTTCCCAGAAATGCAGATACCTCTTCTTTGTGAACTTAATTCCCATCTCCTGTAGTAGCTTGCTTTTCAGTATTCTCCTTGACAACGTTCTCTTTTTCTAGTGTGAGCACTGCCGAAACGCGTTCACATTAGAAACATTAGTGATTCCCCTATCTCCTCAAACTCTCCGCTCAACTTGCCACTATTACCCTGATTGGCCCCAATCTTAGGCGAAAATGAGGACTGCAGACGTTGGAGATTGGAGACTCGATTAGAGTACTGCTGAAAAAGCACAGCAGTTCAGGCAGAATCCAGAGGCCATTCGTGAGAAGGCTTCCAAACAGAAACGTCAATTTTCGTGCTTCTCTGATGCTCACTGACCTGCTGTGCTTTTCCAGCACCACTCTGAGATAATTGGTGCTAATCTTACTTGAGGCATTCTTATATTCCTGATATACTTAAAGAAAGTCGAAGGGATTTCCTTGATCATATCCTCCACCGACGTTTAATCTAGTCCGGCTCTTCATGCTCACTGTTTAGGACTTTCCTTGGTAAATTGGAACACTGAAGCGCTCTTACTGAGCCATGTCATCTCATCCGAACATAAGCCTTCTTCTTCAGTAAGTCCGAGCTCCCATGCTCCACAGCATTCTCCCTGCCTGACCAGTCCATAGTTATCAAGGATCCAAAGTAGCTGTTCCTTGAATCAGCTACAAATTCCAATTCTGCCCAACCACTTCAGTTTCCGTCCCCATCCTATGCATTGTAGATCTTGCCTATTTGCATCGAAATTTCCTTTCCCCCAGCAATATTTCATGCCCTTCGGTATATTCGTATTCCATTCCATCCTGAAAGCAAACGTAACCGAATTGTGGTCACTATCACACACAGTGCTCACCTACCTCCACATCTAAAACCTGGTCGAATTTATTGCCCAGTACCAAATCTGATGCGTATCACAATCAAAATACAACTGGATATTGAACATGCAAGGAAAGAGCATGTTTCACAGTGAATTGAATCCTGACATGAGTTCTGTGTGTCGAGAACCAGCTGGCCTGTCGAGACACAAATCATGCTGGGAGATGCCATTGGAATGTGGGGACTGTGGGAAGGAATTCAACGAACAGTCTGAGCTGGAAGTTCTCTGACACAAGTCACACTGAGAAACGTGGCGATTGCGGTGAAGGATTGACATCCTTGCCTGAGCTGGATATCCATCAGGCACAGTTACAGTGGGGAGCGAACATTCACATGTTCCTGGTTTGGGAAAGAATTCATTCGATCTTCTTATTTCGCGACCCACCAGTGACTTCAGACTGATGTTTCAAAAGGACAGAGCACAGGAGGTGCCATTAACGTTGTGCAAACCTGTTGGCCACAAACATGTTCAAGAAGGGGAGTAGAAACAATCCAGGTAATCATAGGCTAGTGAGCCTTACTTCCGTTGTTGGTAAAGTGTTTGAAAAGGCTATAATAGATAGGACTTTCAACGATCTATAAAAAAAGTCTGATTAGGGATAGTCATCAAAGTTTTGTAAAGGTAGGTCGTGCCTCACAAACCTTACTGAGTTCTTTGAGAAGGTGACCAAAGGGGTAGATGAGGCTAAACCGGTTGACGTAGTGTATATGGATTTCCGCAAGGCGTTCGTTAAGTTTCCCCACAGTAGGCTATGCACAAAACGTGGAGGTAGGGGATTGTGGGAGATATAGCAGTTTGTATCAGTAATTGGCTTGTTGAAAGAAGACAGAGTATGGTTCTTGATGGGAAATGTTCATCCTGGAGTCCAGATACCAGTGGTGTACCGCAACGGTCGGTGTTGGATCCACTGCTCTCGTCATTTTTATAAATGACGTGGATGAGGGCGTAGAAGGGTGGGTTAGTAAATTTGCGGACGACACGAAGGTCGGTAGAGTTGTGGATAATGACGAAGGATGTTGTAGGTTACAGTGTGACATAGATAAGCTGCAGAGCTAGGCTGAGACGTGGCAAATGTGTTCAATGATGACAAGTGTGAGGTGATTCACTTTGATCGGAATAACCAGAATGCAAAGTACTGGGGACTAATGATACACTTCTTGACAGTGTAGATGAGTAGAGAGATCTCAGTGCCCAGGTACACAGATCCTTGAAAGTTACCACCCACTTTGGCCGGGTTTTTAAGGAGGCATACGTTTTATTTTTTTTACCTTTTATTAAGAGAGGGATCGAGTTCCGGAGCCATGAGGTTATACTATAGCTGTACAAAATTTTGGTGCAGCCGTACTTGGTGAATTGTGTACAGTTCTGGTCACCGCATGAAAAGAAGGATGTGGAAGCTTTGGAAAGGGTGCAGAGGAGATTTACTAGGATGTTGCCTGGAATGGAGGGAAGGCCTTACGAGGAAAGGCTGAGGGACTTGAGGCTGTTTTCGTTAGAGAGAACACTGTTGAGAGGTGACTGATAGAGCCAAATAAGATAATAAGAGAGTTAGATCGTGTGGACAGGGAGACCCTTTTTCTAAGTATGGTGGCAGCGAGCACGAGGGTGTCAGGACAGATCTTAGAGGTATTTACTTTACTCAGAGAGTAGTGAGGGTATGGAATGCTTTGCCTGCAACAGTAGTAGATTCGCCAACTTAAAGTAATTTGAAGTCGTAATTGGACAAAGATATGGATGTACATGGAATTACGTAGGTTCGATGGGCTTCAGATTGGTAAGACAGGTCGGCGCAACGTCGAGGGCCGAATGGCCTGTACTGCGCTGTCATGCTCTATGTTCAGATTAAGGAGAGATCTGTCAGATTCTGTTGTTGTTGGAAAAGGTTGAATTAATCAACAGAAGACACTGCACACCAGAGAATTCACACTGGGGAGAAGCCATTCACCTGCAGTGTGTGGAAATTGATTCACTCAGAAAACCTGCATGCAGTATCACCATTGTGTTCCCGCGTAATTTCAGGAGTTAGAAATTGCTATTAATCACATCCAGGCATAACACATGTTGATTGGTTAATGAATTCGAGCTCAGTTTTAATTCTTAACATTCTGGATAAAATAAAATCAATCAACTTTGTAACAAAACAGAACCTTTTATTATTTTGTGCAATGAGCTCATGTAATTTTCTAGAGAGAACATTGTCGACCCTATCGGAATACAATTGTTAGTTCCCTATAACCCAAACAAAATTGCAAGTCTACAATTGATGATCTATCAAACGAGGCTGTACTCAAAGTTCTGACTTGTGTAGAACTGCCATCAATTGGGATCATAACATTTGGAGAATGAGACACTACATGTATGAAGGGTCAAATGGCCAAGAACAGCTCTTTCAAATATTATGTTATATGTTAAAATGAGCTAGGATTTGATTACTTACACATTCCTGTATCACAAATAATCAGTTGCTTCAAATATCAATAATTCAGAATAATTTCACCACAAACGCAAAATGAGAAACTATTGCAAACACTTATCAAAGCCCATCTGCGTCGACTGATACGATCCTGTTACATTGTAACCACTTGGATATTGTAAAAGATGAACAATCTGAATGTTATTACATTAGTAGACCAATACCAGACACATAAATAATCTGCTATTAGCAATCACTCGCTTTCCCTTTCCTCCAGAGATCAGCAATCTCTGACCTTCTTCATTAAATATTTTACTGTTGTGCAACACAAATTTTGAGGCGTGAAAAGAGTTCACACTGGCAAACGTTTAGGAAAGAAGTGATTTAATATAATTCCTTTCTAAATTTTAAATGTTATGATCTCACTTCTTATCTCATTATTCAATCTCTGTTTTCTATCTCCCTGAAAGAAGGTGTTATTATTCCACAGATATCAGGTGTCCTTGTGGGTTACTTAATTGGTGTTGGGTCTGTTTCATGCCATTCTTGTCGTGTTCGCAGACTAGAGAGTACAGGAATGTGGTTATATAAAACAGAGACCGGAATGAAGACTTCTGGTTTCGAAAACATTTCCCCGAAATCTTTTCACTCCTAATGTTTTAAGCAGATCTGCTAAGAAATAGTAAGGATATAAATCCTGCTCCCAGCTCTTTTCCTGCAGATGGAGAAGACCATGTACGTTGTCAATTTATCAGCACAGAAACCCCATTGTGAATCGCCATAGTTTGGAAACAGGCCACACCAACCGTCGAAGAAATATCCCACTCAAATGCATTCTCCTTTCCTAATACTTTGCATTTCCTACAATCATCCTAAACGCCATGGGCCATTTAGCATGGCAAATTCATCAAAACTGCATATCTTTGGACTGTGGGAAGAAGACAAAGCACTCACGGGGAACCCACACAGCCGCGGGGAGGATGTACAAACTGCACACAGACAGATCACAGCTGGATATTTGGCACTGGGAAGCATGAGTGCTAACCACTGAACGACAATGGCACACCCCCCAAAAAATCAACTATGCTTCAGGATAAATTCGATCTGAAGGTGGATTAAATCTTTCAGATCTGACTCTCGTGAAGGGTTTCCTTATGATACTGTGTGGGCTGTTTCTTCGTTGTTGCAATGTCCTATCACACCTTTTTTTACATACATTATGATACTGCTTGCATCGCGGTTCACCTGTATAACTGATCCAACCTCCTAATGGAGCAAAGAGAAGTCATGAGGGTGGGATGTAGATGTGGCTTTCTGCGTTTGAGCAATTCATCTGGATTTCCAGCATAGTCTCTCTGTTTGTCAAGTAACCAATGACCTTTGTAGGCTTCGGTTCCTCAATTACAATAACCATATAAAGAAGCCTGCAGGAGAGCCTAAAAGAGAAACTGGGCGAAGTCTGTCTCACGGGAGAATCGCTCAGTATCATGATCAACCCAACAGGACATTAGTTGTGTCACTAGCATTAGCACTATCTACTATTTCAGTGTTTAGGGTGTGGTGGTATTAGGGACAGTTGAACATCGTGTCAAATGGTCCTCTATTAAACAGCAGTTTGTATTTTCTAGTCTGTATTTTATTTTGTATTTTGTATTCTCCTGGACAGTTTGTATTTTTTACATTGGCTGATCCCAACAGTGTTTGCAGAGTATTGTTCTTCTTTTCGTATAATTCCTTTGGCTATGTTAACTATTGTTGCGTTCTAGCTGTGTCCGAACGGATTGAAATGGTCACCTTATGGCATCATCATAACAATTATGAATGGTGGAATTTTGTACTGTCATGCCTGTAAAATGCTTCCTTCTTCAGTTTCGGTCTTCTTCAGAGTTTAATGTCATAATACACATTTCATAGACAGTGACAATAAGCGAGAATTGTCAGCAATAAAAATCAGCACTTTTTCATTGGAGGTTTTCATCAGGGAAGGCCTTATGGCAGAGTTACAAATTTTCCACCAAACGTCAATGTTGAATTGAAGTAAAAGTTCAAAGTTCTTGATTAAACAAGTTTCTGAGATTTCTTGAATCTATGAAAAAACTAATCAGTTTGAGCCTTGTATAGGGATATGTGCAGCTTGCAGAATCAGTGAGTTAATCTCGAATATTAATCTGCAGCCACATAGGGCTACTTATGTCAGCAGAAACATAACCAACTCTTTTATAGGATGAGTCTTGCATGAGATTAGTACATTAGATCCTGAACCCTATCTCCACTTCTGAATTTGCTAATATATCAGTAGGTATCACGACTGAGTGAGTTCCTTTCCAAACACAGAATAATGGAAAATGTTCTCCTCAGTTTGTGGCAGTGAGCGTACTGAAGAAGAGGCACTGTAGTCAAAATGCTGACTCTGTTTTTCTCTCCAAGAATTCTACTGGACTGACCGAATTTCTCCAGTAATTTCTGATGCTCCTTTGGATGACTGTCTGAACCTCTTACAAACGGAGAGCAACTGCTTTGTTTTTGCTCAGTGTGAACTCGGCAGTATAACTGGAGAAGATATAACTGAGTTAAACCCTCCACCAAACAGGGAAGGTGAACGGTCTCCCCACCGTGTGAATCCCGTGTCTGGCCAGGTGGAATGATCGAGGGAATCCTGCCCCACATATGGACAGGGTGAACGCTGTATCTCCGTTTGAACTTGCTGGGATGGAGTGAGTGCTAATGAATTGTTGAAGTTCTTCGACAGTAAATGCAGTTGTAGAGTCTCTCCTCAGTGTGTCCTCTCTGGTGTCACATCAGTGAGATGTCCGGGTACATCTCTTGCCACATATGGAATAGGAGAATCGTTCTCCCCAGTGGGACCGCATCAATGGCTTTCCAGCCGACATGAAGAAGTTATTTCTTTACCAATAAGCTCATATTTGCATGGCTTCTCCCTCTTGCCAGTATTTGCTATATCTCTCCAGGATGGACAATCACTTGAAGCCCCAATCCCACATACAAAGAAAATCGACTGAGTCACCCCGCTTTTCGTGGTGTAACGGTTTGTCAAGCTGTGTAACTTGTTCAAGCTCTTTCCAGTTAGTGCTGTCCTGGGATCCTGAAACTCAGTTTATGTGCGTTACCCTCAGTGAGTTTCATTTATATTTGATCAGTTATCCGGCAGGGAGATCAGGCATTTCTCCGACATAAAAAGACAAAAGGAATTCCAGTCCAGCCCCACCCACCCCATCACCCTTCATAAACCCACTTCCAACCCGATCCGACACAGTCTCGCTTACAGACAAGGGGAGAGACACATAATTAATGAGGCATTGTCACTGAGATTCTATATGAGTGAAGAATGCAGCATCTTCAGTGCAGAGCACTTCTCTGACATTTAGATCATTTGTTGACCTTGCTGTCTGACCTGGTGTCGAGATTCATATATGCAGCTGAAACCAAGGAAAGGAAAATGGGAAAGAAAACATCAAGGTGGAAGATGACATATAGCCCCGTTTCATCGTATTCTTCAGCCTGAAACTGTTGTATGTGGTGTGTCATATTACACAACATATGAATAAAGATGAGACTGAAGAGCTTTGCTGGACAAAACATTTGATATAATTCCTTCTGTAACTGTTGCTTTTGAGAATGTGGTAAATATACCTGAAACAAGAGCAGCAAAAACAACAGACTCCAACGCCTGTAGATACTCTTCTAAACTTATTTCATATCTGGGCCATCATATATTTTCTACCTCTCATTGCTGTTGAGAAGATGTTGGGTAACTGAGTTTTTGAGCTGCTGAAGTCCATGGTGCACTGCTGTTCACTTATGAACACGCTCATGTGCCGCTGGCACAAATGAGCCTTAATAATTTTCATAAGTTGTAGAACGTGAAAAGCTGAGCATCCCACTCATCACCTCAGCAGTTGCCTCACGTATGTTAGAGGATGTGGATTCAATACTGAACTCTGCGATCACTTCAGGGCCCACAACACTGCAAACGATGATGGTCATCCTCCATTCAATAGAGGGATGAGATTTTGCGAAAGGGATCATTGTAACGTTAGTAAATATGTTGAGCAGAGATTATTTTGAATGCTATCATTATGCCGTTCAGTCAAAAGTTACCTCTCTAATACTTCATCTTCATCTTCATCTAATCTTGCAATGCTACGATCCCTCAAACTCCTTTTGGTGAAACTGCAGAATATTGGATTCGGCTTCTCAGTTACTTACCGTAAGGATATAAGAGCTGTCAACACGGGGAAGCAATTCAACCCTTCCAGTCTACACCAGCATTTAATACGATGATGTCTGTTCTCAAATCATCCTCAACTTCCCTGTACTGCCTCTAACTCTTCAAACTATTATTAATTAAACTTCTGTATCCATGCATTAAATTTGCTCCATGCCTTCTATTCGACACATTTCGGGGAGTGAATCCTTAAAATTCCTAACATGTTGAAGCAAGCTGTGGGTTGTCCGCGCCGAGCTGAGAAGTTGATTTAGCAAGGCTTCATCCCCTGTCGATGTGACATCTTCAGTGCTTGGAGCCTCCTGCGAACTGCTGCCGCACTGAATCTTCTGGAATTTTTTTTTGTGTTTCTCCTGCTTCTGGTTTCCGGTTCTGGGAGTTCATTATGGTGGCTGGTATGTTGGTTCTCGGTCTCGAGGTTGGTTGAGGGCGTTCGTTGGTGAGTGCTGTGCTTCGAGAAACACATCTACCAAGACCCAATATACCAGTCACGACAATGAAGCAACAGAACCTGCAACCATAAGCAGTAGGAACGGAACTAAGGAAATTCCAGAAAACACTGCACAGCAGTGCTTCACAGGATCCTCCACTCCAAAAAAATAACTGAAGTCACATAGACACGGAACGAAATTTCTACAAAGCAACTTCTAATTTCAGCGAACATACTCACAACCAGGATAACCGCACCTGGGATTCAAATCTTTCTGCAAAACTTGAACTTTGAAACATTTATAAATCTCCCCATCTCTGGTTTAAATCTTGTCTTCTCCATTCTCCTGTACCTCACAAATGACTGAATCTTCATCCCCGATGTCAAAACATGGTTTGGCTATTGGGGCTGTCACAGTAAACTCCAGTAAGTGCTGACATATTACTTGTATCTGAATGGGGATACTACGCCCATCACCCTCCACGCCAGTTCACCCACTTCTCAGAACCAGACCTCAAGTGGATTATTGGGGACTCCGACTCCAACAATCTCTGAGGCACGAAAACTAAGAAGAGGACGTGTGACAAAGCATAGCAAACTGCTTACGTGCAATGAGGAATTGGGTGAAACACATTGCACTTCGTGATTGGTTGGAGGAGGCAGCACTCAGTTGTTGTTCGGCCAAGAAGAAAGTGAGGACTGCAGATCCTGGAGATTAGAGTCGAAGAGTGTAGCGTTGGACAATCACAGCATGACAGGCAGCATTCCAGGAGCAGGAGCTCCTCCTTCATACAGATGAAGGTTTCATGCCTGCAATATCGACTCCCCTGCTCCTCGAATGCTGTCTGATTGGCTCTGCTTTTCCAGCACCACGCTGTTCGACAGTAGTTCGGTCAGCCGTTCGTTATATCACAGACACCCCAAATCTTTCAACCCTCTCTGATGTCTTATAACAACAATGTGTCAATGGGAAACAGCTGAGGACTGGAGGTATTCCGGTCCTCAGCCAATCAAGCACCCTATTTATCTGAGCGAGAAGTCTGAAAAATGAGTTTGTGAAACTACTGCTGCTGCCACTCTCTCCGAATGAAGATGGAACTTCTTCCTCTCGCCATCATCTGGCAGCACAACACAGGCTTTTTTTTCGTTCATTTCCTTGTTTTTAAATTCTATGATTAAATTATTAACTCGTACAAACTGAAGGGAAACGAAGAGAAGCCACGATGGGAGCAGAGACTGTCCAGGACAAGAAGCACAGAGCTGTTTAACTTCAGGAGATTGGGAAGTGTTTACATTAGCAGCAGCATAGTGGGAATAGTGGGATGTGTGTTTGCGTGGGATAGTTAAAGATTTGAAGATATAGAGATAAAGCAAAGCAGTTCCCTAAAACTTAGAATTGTCTGTCCGAATTTCAAATCTGTTCTTATTATTTTAAAAACAATCCTTTCAGAGGATGTCAGAAGGCAAAGATTCACAGACAGAGCTGCATACTGATCGGCTTCCCACTCGCTCTCTTGCTCCCTTCTCTTTTATCCCGTTTAGTTTAATGTGTTTTGATACTTTTTCCACCACTTTCCAAAACAAACTAAATATACAAAACAACATCACTGCTCTAAGAGATCGAGAAAATCAGTTCCAGCACTGAATAAGCACCTCAACACAGGATCCGCTCTGACCGCCAAGATTCTCTCCCGTTTTCCATTTTAACTCCTTACTCCCATAGAAATCATGCCTGTGATGTTTGTGGATGTTGACCTTGCAAAGACACAACGACACGCATAAGACGGAGAAACTGTTGAAAGGTGAGGTTTGGAGAGTTCCTATTCACATGTTCTGAGTGTGGTAAAATATCAGTGTGCATTGTATCCTGTTAACATACGAGTAAACTCATGTTTACCTGCACTGGGACAAATCCCCAAGACCGAATGACACTTATCCCACGTTGCTGATGGAGACAAGGGAGGACATAGCTGGGGTACTGACAGACATCTTTCTGGCATACTTAAACACGAGTGAGGTGCCGCAGAACTGGAGGTTTGGTCATGTTGTCCCTGTACAAGAATAGTAGTAGGGATATTCCGGGTAACTACAGACACTTTAGCTTGACGTCAGTCGTGGGAAAGTTTTTGGAGAAGGTACTGAGGGATGACATCTATGTATATGTAGAAAATAATGGCATTGTCAGAGATCAGCAACATGGATTAGTGCGGGCAAGATCATGCATTGCTAACTTAATAGAGTCCTTTGTGGAAATGACCAAGTTGATAGATGAAGAGAAGGGATGTAGATCTCATATACTTGTACTGTAGTAAGGCGTTTGATAAGGTTCTTCATGGTAAACTAATAAAGAAAGTGAAGTCACATGGAGTCCATATTTAGCTGGGTGAATAAACAATTGGATGAGCAACAGGAGACAGAGAGTAGACGTTGAAGGAAGTTTTTTCAAATGGAGGAAGGTAACCAGTTGTGCTCGACAGGAATCAGTGCTGGGGCCACTGTTGATTGTGATATACATAAATGATCTGGAAGAGGGCACTGTTGGTGTGATCAGTTATTTGCAGATGACACGAAGATTGATAAAGTAGCAGAACGCACAAGGGACAGTCAAAGAATACGCTGAATGTTGCTGCACAGGTGCATAGAATGGTCAAAAATGGTATGCTTCCCTTCATCAGACGGGTATTGAGTATAAGAGCTGGTCGGTCATTGTAAAGTTGTACATGACGTTAGTTTGGCCGCATTTAGAAGGCTGTGTACAGTTTTGGCCGCCGCATTCCCAATAGAATGTAGACGCTTTGGAGAGGGTGCAGAGAAGGTTTACGATGATGTTGTCTGCTATGGAAAGTGCTAGCTGTGAAGAGAGTTTTGAGTAGGATACGATGGTTTTCATTCGAATCAAAAGAGATTGTGGGCGTGATTGTGGTCATGAAGAATATAGTCTGGTAGATAGATATAAGCTTTTCTCCCAGGGCGAAGGTTTTAATAATGAGAGGTCACGCTTTTAACTTGAGAGGTGAAAAGTTTAAAGGGGATACGCACAGAAGGTGGAAAGTGCCTTGAACGCGTTGCCAGTAGAGAAATTGGAAGCAGGCACAGTAGATCCCTTTAAGATGCGTCTGGACGGATGCATGAGTAAGTGGGGAGGAGCGGGAAACAGATGCTTAGGAATTCAGCGAGAGGTTTAGTCAATGGATTTGTAAGCTTGGAGGGCCGAATGGCCAGTTCCAGCAGGGCTGTAAAGTTTCTTTGTTTCTTTGATTGTGGAAAGGAATTTGCTGAGTCATCGAACCTACAGAACATGAGTGAATTCATAAATTAGAACAGCAATTGTATCTGCTGTTAATCAACAACAACGTCCACGTACTTAGACAGCATTTTTCAAACTCTCAACTTCTACCATCTCGAAAAAGGACAGCAGCTGCACGAGATCATCACCACCAGGGGCCTATACTCTATGCCACGCATTACCCTCACTTGGAAGTTTATGGGCTCTTCCTTTACCGAAATTAAGTCACAGTCAGGAATCCTGTGGACCACTTGCATCCTAAAACTGAATTTAAACAGATTATGCAATGAAAGATCTAATTTTCAAGACGCAGGAATGTCTGACTGAAAACAGCTATCGATACTTTTCAGTCTCACAGTTTCAGGATGACATGAAACTTTCAGAACCTTTCAGACACCAAGAGCAGGCATAGGCCATTCAGCTGCTCTCGACTGTTCCCCCATTTAGTATGTTCATGCTTAATCCTCCATCACGGTGCCATATTCCCACTTTCTTTCCATACCCCGTGAAATACTCAAACTATAGCAAAATTATCATTCACTTTCCTGAATATATTAAGCCAGTGACGTCCACCGCCCTCATTTGAAGAAAATTAAACATATTGACCACCCTCTGAGTGAAGTAAGTTCACCTTATCTCCTGTCAAGATCGAATACGTCATCGATGTTTATGGTTAGCACTGTTGTTTCACAGTGACAGAGTCTCAGGTTGATTTCAGCCTCGCATGGCTCTCTGTTTGGAAAAAAAACTCGGTTTGCCCCAGTTTGTGTAGGTTTCAGCTCGGTGCTCCCACAGTACAAAGATTTGCACGTTAGGTCAACTGGCCAGGGTCAATTGTCCATAGCGCTGAGGAATGTATCAGTTACGAGCATCAGCCATGGAACATGCTGGGTTATTAATAAAAAGGATTGTTCTGGAAGGGATAAAATTTCAAGGTCGGTATGGACTTTTTGGGCCAATGGCTTGTTTCCTTAGTGTGGGTGTTCTATGTCCTACTGCCAGGGAAAACATAAGACCGGCATCTAATCTAACAGGTGCTGTTATAATTTACTTGATTCGTTTCAATTATATCACACACTTCATTCGTCCAAATACAGGCTCTCGAAAACCAATGGCTGCTCATGGGACTGTCCTGCCATCTCTGGTGTCAGCTGAGTCACCAGTCACTCTTTTCCCTCTGTGACAAGGATATCCTCTCTTAGGTCGGGAGGCCCAAATTGCACGCTCTCCTCCCCGTCTGGTCTCATCACCATTCCTGTACGGCTGCAGAAAAAAAAACATCCTTATGTCTGAAATGCAACTATCTCACAGTGAGGCCAAAGTAGCACTTACCTTTTAAACTGCTTTCTGATGTTGGTCTGTTTCGCTGTACTGGTTTACAAAGATATCAGGATTAATGGTTCGTGAGCACATAACCTACAGCTGGCTTCAATGTGTTGGGACTGGCACATGGAAGCTCACTGAAACACTGAGAAAGGGGCAGAGATTCATTCCAGATTGAAGTCTGAGGAAAGGCAGTATAAAAGCACCAGTAGCAACGTTAAAATGGGTACACGGCCTTCCTGATGAAGGGCTTTTTCCCGAAATGTCGATTATCCTGCTCCTCGGATACTGCCTTAACTGCCTTGCTTTTCCAATTTTCGATTCCAATTTCCAGCATCTGCAGTCCTCACACGGCCAGATAGACCTCGGCTTTCATCTCAGTGAGCTTTTTCAGAGTTACTATGTATCTCAGAATTCTTCAGTTATACTTACATCTAACAGTCTTTAAAAAGTTGTCAAGTTCCACTGTGTTTGAAACTTAATATTGAAATATAATTCGGCTCCGATTTAGGTCAGTGAGCTCTCATAGCACACAGTCCCACCTCCGTTCCTGTCTGTTGCTTCTGTCTCCCTCAGTCTCACAGTCAGTCTGTCTCTCTCTTTGTCTTGCTCTCACTGTCTGCTTCAGGATGTTCTCCTCTCTGTGTTTATTACAATCACATCACTGACAGTCCACTGACCGTGAATTATAACAAGGCAATGTTAAGGCAGAGTGTCCACTGAGAATAGATGCATTTTCTCTGTCCTTGGGGGGAGAGGATTGGCTGGAGGATAGTAAATAGGAAACAAACTTAATATCTCCAGTATCACTGGGAAAAACCCATATTCAGTGGAGAAAAAGCTTAGGGAACGATCGAAGAGGCTGTATAGAGATCATAGACAGCTCCGTGAGTATGCAAGGAATTGGTAGATGGAATAGAATGTGAAGAAATATCAATGAGCAATATAGATTTACAATTTAACTCAATGACAGATTAATATCCGCGGTCCGGGCATAATTCACACTTCCAGACCAAGCAAGGTTTTGTGCCTGAGGGAGGGCAACTTTCTGACTGGCTATGATTAAATTGAAACCTAAAGGTACTGGCTACAGCACAGTTCACTATGTCTCATATCATCACTGATATAGTATAGTGCGAATTATATTGAAAAATAAATGATGTGGTGGTAGCAGTGTTGGACTGGGCTGGATAGGCATAATAATCACACAACACCATGTTGTAGTCTGACATGTTTATTTTGAAGTACAAGTTTTCAGAACTATGTAATTAAGGAGCAGCATTCTGATAACCTACTGCTGTGTGATTTTTAACATCGTTAAAGATAGCAGTGAACATGTGTATAGGTGAGAACAGTGATTCACACTGTTTATAAATTGTGAGAAATTAATAAGCTTTCTTGTCCAGAGTGGCTTGCAGGAGCAGATATTTAAGTGAATTGTCGATCCAGCTACGCACAGGACACTTGACACATTGATAGTTGTTTCCACCCTCTCGATCGGATTTTCCCTTTCACTGAATGTATTGATAACTCTGCAATTTATCCTTGACATTGTCGCTCTGTGACACATTGTATACACAGACGTGCACGGTCTTGATCTGCCTTTCAACATCAAACACGTCCACAGCAAAAGACATTAATTGAATCTCATACTAAATCCTTTACACCTGCGCACAAACATGCTCAATTTTGGACTCAATTTGTCTGCCACTTACACAAGTTCACACACATACACAATCTCACATCAATGTATCCCATCCTGACACGCACCTGTGTCAATTTTGAACGCATCTTCCCACACACTCAAACACTCTCGCATTCAAATATACTCAATGACACACTCACCTACATCTGCACACTGTTGGATAATATTTTGCGCATGCGCATACTTTCCATCCAAGAGGTTTGTTTTATTGCAGATTTTATTTTTGTATGCAACTCTGTGACAGCAGAGACGATATGAAGAGAAATACTGCTTTCGTACTGTCCCAAGGAATCAACTTGGCTTTAAGAAAATATTTTTCTCCACACAATCCACATCAAACACGCCCAGAACAGGTCCAGCACGGGATTAAATACAGAGAGAATGTGTATCCACATCCTCCTCCTCGAACACGCTAGGATAGGGCCAGCACAATATTAAATACAGAGTGCATGCCCCTCCACATCCTACTCCTTAACCGCGCCCAGGATTGGTACGGCACGGGGTGGGATACAGCGTTAATGTCCCTACTCATCTTCTTCCTCACACACGCCCAAGACAGGGATAGCATGCGATGAGATACAGAATGAATGTCTGTCCACATTATTGCGTTCAAACACGCCCAGGAGAGGTACAACACAGGGTTAGATACAAAATAAATCAGGTCAGTAAGCACACACAGCTCTTTAAATATCGATATCTCTATCACTCTTTCTCTCACTCCATCTCTTTCGTTCTCTTTCTCTTCTCTCTTTTCTTTTTCACTCGTTTTCTCTCACACACACACTCACCCACCTATTCTCTTTCTCTCACTCTTCCTTGCTCACTTTACCTCTTTCTTTCGTCCTCTTGCTCTCGGTCACTCAGTCACACTCACTTGCTCAGTTACATTCACTCGCCCGCTTCCTCCCTAAATAAAAGCAAATTACTGCGTATGCTGGAATCTGAGACCAAAAGAGAAAATGCTGGAAAATCTCAGTACGTCTGGCAGCATCTGTAAGGAGAGGAAAGAGCTGTCAGTTAGACTCGAAAGGTCAGCGTTTTTTTCTCTCTTTACAGATGCTTCCAGACCTGCTGAGATATTCCAGCATTTTCTCTTTTGGTTCTCGCTTACTCCCTCACTGTTATCCACATTCCCCAACAGTCATGGTTCCTAACTCACAGCCACGTCCACTCCCTCATGGTCATGCTTACACCTTCACCGTCATGCTCGTTCACTCAATCTGCACTCACTCCCCCACTATCACGTTCACTCCCTCAGTATCAAGCTCACTCCCCCACAGTCACACTCACTCCCTCACTCAATCTCTAACTGTCACACTCAAGCCATGAAAATCGCACTCACTACCTCACACACCCTCCCTCACTATCACACTCACCCCTCAATCTCAATTATCCTGTCAAGCTGACTCCCTTACCCTCTGAGTCACTGTCTCACGCCCACTGCCTCACTGCCACACTCACTCACCACATCCTCCCACACTATCTCATTCACTCGCCATATCTCACTCACTCTCCAACCCTCGCACACATTATCCAAAAGTCTCACTCACTCCATCACAGTCACTCCCTCACTGACACACTCACACACCCATTGTCACTCTCTCTCCTTCACACTACTCCCTCATTCTGACTCACTTCTTCACTGTCCCCAAACACCTTCACGATAACAGACTGTCACTGCTTCATTATCACACCTCACTCTTTCATTGTCGCCCTTACTCCCTCACAGTCACATTGATGCCCTCGCAGACACAGGTGCTTCCTCATAATCACACACTCAGTCCCTCACAGTCGCACTCAGTCTCGGACTGACACTCACTCTCTCACTGCCACTCCCATTCCATAATATCTCTCACTCCCCTATCTAGCACTCAATCCCTCACTGTTATACTTATTTCTCAATCATACGCTCACAGGCTCAGACTCAATGGCTACCACTCACGTCCCCACTGTCATTTTCATTCCATAATGCTCAGTCCCTCATAGTCTCTCTCACTGTCACATTCTTTTCCTTAAAGTCACACTAATTCCTCGCACTCACTCCTTCACCGTTACATAGTATCCTTCGCCATAATACTGACTCTCTCTCACTCACTATCTTAGTGTCATGCTTAGTGTCTCACTGTCATGCTCATTCCCTTGCAATTACTCCATCACTCTCACTCTCTCACTGTTACCCTCATTGCCTTACTGACACCCCGATTCCCTCTTTGTCATGTTGACTCCCTCACATGCACTCTTTCACAGTCCCTCTAAATCCCTCTAAATCCCTCTAAATCCCTCTCTGTCACTCCCTCACAGTAAAACTCACTCCCTGATTCTCACTGCTCCACCATCTCGCTCATTTTATCACGTCTTGTTTTCTCCCCCAAAGTCTCCTTCACTGTCATATAGCTCTGTCATTGTCACCCTACGTGTCGCACAATCACTCGCAGTCTCATGCAATCCATTAGTATCACTCATTCTCTCACAGTCTCACTTACTTCCTCGGAGTTCCATTCGTTCCCTCACACTGCCTTACATCTCCTGAAAACGACCGCTGAATTCATTCACTCACTCTGCATTGAATACTGGCCCGTGAACACATCCCCAGTCAATCTCCTTGAAATCGCCTTTCAACGCATTCACACTCTATTCTTCGAAAAGCAGACAGTGGCCATGCAAAAGCTATTCCGTTTGTAAAATTCTATTTCCCTCTCCGCCTCCCAAATCTTTTGACCTAGCAACAGCTACACTTCACTTTTTTTTTCCGAACTAACATTTGTGTTCTCTGGGTCACTTCTCCCCTCGCACTGGCTTTTGTCTCAAGCCTCAAACTGATATCCTTACAACGACCAGAAGCTAGATAGCCCTCTCTGTGGCCCTCGCAACAGAAGGTGAGACAGGATTTGAGAAAGATTTGTGTTGGAGGGCAGGGAATCCAAATTGGAGAATACAAAACGGCGGGAGAGTGAAGGAGACAGGGGCAAGGGGGATATTGAGAAAGAGAGAGAAGAAGAGGAGGAGAGACAGGGGGATATGAGACATAGTAGAAGGGAGATATGGACGGAGATGGAACGTGGGATTAATTTTGTCAAGGCCAAGTTGAGGTGAAATCAAGGACAGAGTGATTACACCCCAACCCCTGAGATCAATCTGGGTCCATTACCATTTGCTCAGGAGCAGTACTAAGGACAACGACCACGCTAAAACAAGGGACAGGATAGATCACTCTGCTGTTTCGTACTTTATATTGAACGTTTTTATTTTTCAATTGAATTAATCGATACAGTGAGAAAAATTGTGTCTTTTCGCACTGGCCCCTCAGTTGAAGGAAATGTTGAAACGTGCCCGTAAAATCCCCTTTGGGATAAGGTTGGACAAACCAACAGTGCCTTCAACCAAAGTGACAGACTGTTGCATTCCTGAAGCATTGAATTGAAACGATGAAATGCCGGATGGAGTTTTAATGAGTGAATATTATTGATTAATGAATTTGAGTAAAGGATATTTCAGCACATTCTTCAGCTGCTTTCTGAACTTAGTCTGGGTCACTGCATAAATCGCAGTGTTTGTGCAGCAACTGAGGAGCTGTAACATGAAGCCCAATTCCTGCACAAACTTATGTAGATACACAGAATGATACATAATATTTCTGATGCGGTTCCAAATAGAAAACACCATTAACGTTGACCACAGGAATATGAAATTGGCCGAGATCATAAACAGTAAAATAATGGATTTCTTTCGGTTTTGCATTTCTGTGTCACTCGGACCGTCACCACTGGTGTGAGCCCGAAGTCTCCTGCGGGCTTTGCTGGTCACTAAAATGTGTCTGACGGTGAAAACATTGAGCAGCAAAATCAGGAGAAATGGGACAACCGGGTTTAGAATGTGATGGAAGAACTCGATTACGACCCAGAGATAAACGTAATAAGCTTCGTTCACATTGTCTCTTAATTGACAAAACCAGGGCTCGTTCACCAGCCAATACCGATCTTGAAGCATAAAATACCAGAAAATATTTGTTAAAAAGCTCAGCGTAGTCACTATTCCCAGAACGGCAGCTGACGTTTTCTTGGTACAATATTTACTTTTCAGCTTCTGGCAACAAATGGCCACAAATCGATCAAAGGTGAAAGTGACGGTGAACCAGACAGAACAGTCAGTGGCCGCATAAAGCAGGACGGCGTGGATATTACACACTGGGATGAAAAACAGAAAATAAAACTGTTCCCAGTAAACAATGGGAATGTGTCTCAGTATCAGGTCGAGGATAATCACCAGGAGATCCGCCACTGCCATTGCCCCCAGGTAACATCTGATACATGGAGTCAATCCACAATCTTTATAAAGCAGGATGTAGATCGTTATTACGTTAACTGCGGAGAAGGGAAACAAAGACATTATACATCAGCCTGGAGGCAAAGTTACCAGTATGATTGAGGACAGTGAGAATTTCAGTTGTGTTACTGCATTCCGAGAGTTATTAAAATATTTGGAGCAGACATAACAAATGGAAATTTTTGAATCACTAACAGAAATGTGGCGTAAATCAGAAGATAACCTCCCTCCCCAAACACACCAACATACGTTAATCAGAGCAAATGTTTTCCAGAATGTTCTCACGCACTCGAAAGCAGACACAGGTCACTTCTTCACTATTATGGAGTCTGAATACGTTGTCATCTTGAAGGATTTTCTCCCGGTTCTTTAAAGACATACAGAGGATGGAACTTTTCTGTCCTATTTTCTAAATTGTAATTGATCTCTGTCGTAAAGAAATGTAAACACAGGAAAAACGTATTCAACCTTTAACTGCCTGAGGGAACTTCGAAACAGTGTTTCTGCCTTCCTGGAATAGGACCTCTTCCCTCGGGAAACTGCCTTTTGTTCAATTCACTGAAGTCCAGCCATTTTCCAAGCATGTTGATTACAGAATGTGCTGGGGAATGTGGGGCATAGACCGCTACAGAGAATGGCGTTATAGAATGTTCTGGGGAAAATCAGACATAGAACTTCCTGGAAAATGTCAGTTGTACAATATTCTGGGGAATGTCGAATATGGAATGTTCCAGGGAATATAGGTTCTGGAATGTTCTGTTGAATGTCACTTTTGTAATTTTTGGTGAATATTAGACACAGAATGTTTGAGTGAGTATATGGCACAGGATCTTACGGGGAATCTCAGGTACAGAGTATTCCAAGGAATATGGTGTATAGAATGTTGGATATAGAGTGTTCGGTTCAATGCCCATCTCGGAATGTTCCATGGAATGCCGGTTATGTAATGTTCCATTTAATGTCATGTGTACAATATTTCAATGAATATCTGATATAGAATGTTCAGAGGGATATCAGGTATAGAATATTCCAGGGGATATCGGATATAGGATGTTCCGGATAATGTTGGGTATATAATGATAACAACCTCATTAAAAAAGAGGCCATCTGCCCTTCATGTTTGGTGAGATCCACTCAGCCTCACGGTGGGAATCACTCGCCAAACGCAACTCAGCTGGCACTCTGCATAAAAATAACATTAAAATTAAGAAAATACCTCCAACACTTAATGTAAATCACACAGATGCACTCACGTATTCGGAGATATCCTTCATCTCCTTTTCAGTTTTGCATAAAGCATTCAGCTATGAAGTGTTCAAAGGTATTCAGTTTCCAAAATCAGTCACCCTGTAGCCACGTGTCTTTAATGCCATTAAACAATACGCATTTGTGCAACAAAAGTTGCACAAACAGCTTTTTTTTAGAGTGCAACACAAATTCAAATCGAGTACCTTTCATTCAGATTTTTTAAAACTACTATTCTCTGCTGCAAGTTCACCACCTTTATTTCTCACATTGATTGGTCATGAAATACTCTACCATCATTATATTCATAGAGTCTGACCAGGTTAGTAGTGTGTCATGAATCCCTATCACTATCCCTCGGTGTATTCTGTCCGACTCATAGGTCAGATCCACCAGTGATAGGGCACCGTGGGATGAAGTCACGAAAGGAGCCACCCTGTAATTCCCCAACACAGATGTTTCAGAACCCTGGAAATCTCATGGTAAAAAGTTAAAGGTAATGAAAGGAATCGCCTGATGATGGAAATCTATTGCCCTGATAACTCAGATCCCCTAGATTAGATTTGATTACTTGCAGTGTGGAACCAGGCCCTTCTGCCCAATAAGCCCACACCGACCAGACGAAGCACAACCCATCCATTCCCCAACATTTGCCCCTTTATTTAACACTACGGGCAATTTAGTACGGCCAATTCATCTGATCTGCACATCTTTGGACTGTAGGAGGAAACCGGAGCACATGGTGGAAACCCACGCAGACACGGAGAGAATGTGCAAACTCCACACAGTCATTCGCCTGAGTCGGGAATTGAACCCGGGTCTCTGGCACTGTGAGGCAGCAGTGCTAGCCACTGTGTTACCGTGCCGCCCACAGATCTTGAAAAGAAAACAGAAGTGGCACTTATGGTGACAAGGACACAGAATGTACTCCAAGTGTGGCACTTAAATGCCATCACCAATAGTGTCTCCGCAACCTCGCCACAGACTGAGCTGGGCCAGGTCTCAAATAAGCTGCAGAGATGCAGAAGCCAAGAATAGGGAATAGTGCACAGAAAGCTACATGTCGCCAATGTGTCTGTGCCTTGCACTGTCTGTAGGAATACCCAACATGCAATCCTCGAGCCAGGAAAGATTTTAGTCACACACTAACGGTACTGCTCACTATGTTCTATAACACTATCGCCTGCAAAGTAGAGCGTGCCTCTGCAGGTCTGAGCAAATGGAATCTGGGCATCCATCAGGTCGTGAGTGCTATCAGCAGCTGCAGCATCAATGACTATGCCTCCTTCATAACGTCAGAAGTGGCCTGTTCACTGAGGAATCCAAAATGATCAGCACCATCCACAACTATATTGAAGCAAACTATTCAGCCCATCCAGCGTTTTGAAACAGGAACAGAATGAGGTCATTAAGCCATTCGCGCCTGCTATTCAGCAATTTCAGCAGATTTTTAATCTCTCATGCCTGTTACACAGTAAATGGAAGCGAATATTCAGCCTTTCAAACCTGCTATAACATATTACGGGGAGTATTGTTTACTGAGGCAGAAGCAAATGTAAAATAGGATAAATTAGGATTTAGCAGTTTAACAGAAATTAATGACTGCAGTGACAATTGCTGAGTCCTGAACTATTTGCAAATGAAATCAATAACTTCAATAAATGGCATAGAGACATTCCAATTAAATGTGTCAATGGTATAAAGATAGGTACAAAACTCCTTCAATATGTGTTTAGAAGCAATTTTCCATGAGGACGGACTATCCAAAGAAAGTATTACATCAAATTTAGACTGTGTACATAAGCGTACTTTACACAGACCAATCAAAAATGTGCACGTATTTTATAGTTATCAATACCTAGTCACAATGAGTAATTCTAGTTATTTCACTTGTTCCAATTAAAGGCAGTATCTAAACACTTATCTCGTTGTAAAACATGATTTCAGGAGAGACTTATTTTGACCTGAGTCATTGTCTTAACCATTATGTGACATATAGTATCTGCCTTGTTGTCTTTTATCTTTGACTATTTCTTTCTAGAGCAGTTACATGGTCTCCCCTGCAGTTTTCGAGATGACTAATTTATGATGGGAGAAAGTGAGAACTGTAGGTGCTGGAGATCTGAGTCGACAGTCTGGCGCTCGAAAAGCACAGCCAGTCAGGCAGCATCCGAGGAGCAGCAGATTTAAGATTTCCAGTATTAGCCCGACACGAGATTTCTTGTTTAAGGGTTTATGATTGAAACATTAACTGTTCGACTCGTTGGATACTGCCTTACTGGCTGTGTTTTTCCAGCACCACACTTCGACTGGTTTATGATACAGAGGGACGCCAACAGCGCAGGTTGTATTGCCCATGATGACGAGATTACCATAAAGGATCCATATTCTCTACTCACACCCAAGATGTGGGGACACTCAATTTTAATGACCATAATTGGACTCTGTCAAATCTGAGAGCAGACACATGGTTCTCTGTGACACTCCCTTCTTCATTCGGTCACTACTAGCATTATTACAATTGTTCTTCGTTATTATTTAGTTTTTCATTTTAATCCTGGTTAGTCTAGTCATCTGCAGTTCTGTCTAGTACCACTTTCAGCACTTTTGCCGACATCACACATTTCTGTGCACTTCCCAATAATCATTGGCACCTATGTTCTCTATGAATCTGTTTACCTCGACATTTGTATTTTAAAAAAATCAATATTTCTGCCTCGAGGGGAGAGAATTCCAAAGTCGTACAACACTACGGTAAATATTTTATTTAAAACAAACCAAAAGCATAACATATCGCCGCTAGCTGTACTTGAAATGAACTGTGTCGGAGGACAGTGGCAGTTACACCCAGTCTTTCTGAGAACACATCCAGAGTGCTTTGTGTAAAGATGTCTTTGTCTCCTTATCTGAGAAAGGAGATAAGTACATTGGAAGTAGTTCTGAGCTGTTTCTCTTCACATATTCCTGGGCTAAAGAGCTTATTTTGTGGCGACTTTAACATGTTAACTTGGAATGAGGTTTGAATATATTAAGTCAATCAAAACCTTGAACAGAGTGAATCAGGTCAATATTCTCGCCATTTGGCTTTGCACCTTTATTGAGTCAGCTTAATTCAGTAAGAAACTTTTTATTTGTTGCTGGCTGAAGAAATCTGCCTGAGCTGTTCCTTTAACTGAACCTGACCTAGTCTGAGACTGATAGCCATGCGACCTAGACCAAATCACCAACGTTTTTACGTTGAAAACCTGTTTTGACCAGAAGAGGAGAGGGACGACAAAAGGATAAAGTAACCCCTCCAAACTGTGACAAGACCGGGATTGGGGGAATTCATCAAGTTGGATTGCATTCAAGTGTGAATTATCTTTCCCAAATATATGTGGTGGTTGGATCCATGAATTACATCGAGAGTAAATTTGTTTAATTTTTGATAAAAAGTTGAATCATTGATAATGGGGGGTTTTAAAGAAAAACGCAGGCTGGGATCAGCAATGAGAAGTTTCCAGAGCTTATTTGCTAGTGTGTTCGTTTCAAACTCTCAAATCGATCAATTGTGCTGCCCAGTGCTTTGTTCCGGTGCTCTACTCTGCGATTAAAGAGTAAATAAAAATCTTTTGGTCCGGTGTAAGTTGGGCAACGTAGGTGAAAAAAACAGGCTGGGTTAGGAAGAGGCGTTCCCCCATTCCTCTTTCCAAGTTTCCATTCTCTGCTACTTCAGAACAACTTGTTGATCATGTTACATACCCAGATTCACTGGAAAGACCCCTTCCACACCATGTATCAACAAGTTTTAGCTTAACCGAATCCTCTGCTCTTCCTCAATGTTACATTGCGCAACACGAATTCCAGGAAAACGATCAATTTATCTCCAAACACAGAACATAATTACATAAGAAATGTGATCAGAAGTAAATTGTTCCATCAGGCCTGCTCTGTCATTTAATGAGAAGATGGCTGATCTTCTCCAGAGCTCAAATTCACTTTACTGCCAATTCCTTCTATCTTTCAACTCACTGATATGCCAAAAACTTATCCAACCCAACAGTAAATATTTTCAGTGATCGAGACTCAAAGATTCTTTGGATTAGTGCTTCCCTAATATTCGCTGTCTTCAGAGAGAAGAAATCTGTTCGCATATCATCGACGTCGATCTTTAAAGTGAAGTGTCTGATTCTTTATCTAGGTCCCTGAATTCGAGACTCCACCCAGAAGTGGAACCCCCTTCTCTACTTCTACCTCGTCAAGCACCCTCTGTACCTTGTATGCTTCAGTAATGGCACCCCTCGTTCATTTTAAAACAAAATCAATCAACCCCTAATTATTTGAGACTTTCTGGATAATTCAATATATTCATCACGTAAACCAGCCAAGTGAAATAACCTAGTTGCATGCTGCACCAGAATACTAATTTCATATTCCATAAACAGGTGCACCTCAACCCCTTTGTTCTGCACCTTTTTCCTGAAGCCCTCACCATTAAATGACGGTCTGCCTTTTGTTTCGGTTTTCCAAAGTGCATGACCTCATTTATTTTGTTTACAATCATTTCTGTCTGCTAATGATTTGCCTCCACAGTAACTGCATTTACATCCCCATTCGGATTCCGTTTAACATGTCTCCACACGTATTTCGGAAAGCCGGATATATATTGTACTCACCCCACCCACCGCCTTCAATCCATCAATACAACTGATGCCATAGAACTGATATTTGAGGTGATCCAGTGGATACGTCTTTTTAACTAGATAAAATCCGTTAAATCCCAATGTCCATTTTCTGTGTGTTAACCAATCTTCATTTCATGCTAATGCATTATCCATCACACTGTGGGTTTTATAAGAAGCTTTGTTTTGTGATACTTTATGACATATCCCTGGAAAGTGAAATACTGTGTCTGTCAGTTCTCTTTCAACAAATTTGCTTATTTATATTCTCAGGGAACTCCAACAGAATTGTATATGACTTTACAGGCCAAACCATAATTGCCCATTCACAAAACAATGTTGATCTAATTAATTGAACTTTTGTCAATGTCCAGCAATTCCTTCCTTAATAAATTAGTCCAGCAGATTCCCAGCATTAATTGACAGGCTCATTGGCCGATAGATTACTGCTTTCTGCGTCGCTCTCTTCTTGAAGACATTCCTCGCATTGGAGGTTCTCCAGTTTCACAAGAACACTCATGAAATCCAGAGACTTATGAATTACTTCAAACAACGTCGCCAGTCACTCCGTAAACAATATTTTTAAAACTGAGTATTGATTGCTGCTGACCTGATTACCCTTCGCCATAAATGTTTGTCAAAATCCTTGTTGTTTTTGTTAGAGATAGTTCAAGAACTTTCATCCTATTACCATCTTGCTTATATCATTGAAATCCTTATAGTGTCACCCATATGAAGAACAATGTGAAGTGCTGGTGTAAATTATCTGCCTGTTACCTGTAATCAATTCTACAATCACATTCTCTTGATGTCCCACTTATACTTCCCTGACTTTCTTTCAATATCCATACATCCATCTTGAACTATGTTTGATATGCACGGATGTGTTCTTGCTGAATGTTTTTTTTGTCAATTTCTTTCATAATATTTCTCTTCTTTTTTGCTTTGTATTATCCGATTCCAACAATACGTTTCCCAACTCTAGTCACATTACTGATGAAGGGCTTATGTGTGCAGTGTCGATTATCCTGCTTCCCGGATGCTGCTTAACATGCTGTGCTTTCCCAGCGCCACAGTTTTCAACTACATCAGTTCTTGCCAATTTGAATTCTTTCGGTTGAGATTGAGTATTCTTCTTGATGCCTGTTATGAACGATGGGTGTTTCGCTTTCTTATTGAGTCATTCTTTTTGAACAGGAACAACCATTGCTGACCAATATTTCTGCCCCTGTATACCGACTGAACTTGCTCTTGGTGTATTTCCACATTCCACTTCAGACCCAGATGGAAGACAGGAAGCTGGAATTAAGATGTCTGGTTCTTTTTATTCATTTAGGGGACTTTCTGCATCTGGGTGAACGTACGATTAGCTGACTGTGTCTCCTTCTCCACTTTCTCCATCTTTGCCATTTCTGTTCGATGATGCCATAATCCAGCGGGAAACTTTCGAAATGACCTGCTTAACCCTCAAAGGAGAAATCCTACAAATTCTGGTGGAAAGGGCCTTCAACTAGGCCTGCTTCATCTATCGCACTTTTGGAATCACCACTTCCTCTCCTTTCCAGAGCATTGATAGCAATCTCCGTGTTCGCACTTCCCATTGCACTAGAATTGACATTCCCAAACCTCCACGACGGCATCGTCATTAAACACGTCATCTCTCATCCACGGTCAGCATTTCACAGGTACCTTTACCTCTGTGGCACCCTCGATCGCCCTGAACACTTCCCCACTCCCCATGGAGCCTTCACATGCAAATGCGGAAGTGGCAACTCTTGCCCATATATCTCTTTCCCTTCTCTTCCAATTACCCAAACATATCTTCCAGGTGAAGTCCCATTTCTCTTGGAGTCTTTCAATCAGGTCTCGTGTCATTGCTACTCACAATGCAGTCTCCTTTATATTGAGAGTCCAGAGTCTGCTTTGAGGAGCATTTCCTCACTGTCGGAAAAACACTGACTTTCCCATTGCTTCCTATTTCCATATCCTACCTTCCCCGCGCACTAACATTTCTGTACTGGTCTGCTACAATGTTGCAAAGAAGCACAAACCAAGTTCTAGTAACTTACAACTTCAAACTTTGGTGTGTTACTGCATTTAGGACTTCAAAGTTTGTGAGACGATTTGTAGCTCGTGTGCTCGGTGTTGTGGTTCTGTTCGCCGAGCTGGGAGTTTTTCTTGCAAACGTTTCGTCCCATTTCTGGGTGACATCTTCAGTGCTTGGGAGCCTCCTGTGAAGCGCTTCTGTGCTGATTCCTCCGACATTTATACTGGTTTGAATCTGTCGCTTCCGGTTGTCAGTAGCTGTCCGCTGCAGTGGCCGGTATATAGGGTCTATGTCAATGTGTCTGTTGATCGAATTCGTGGATGAGTGCCATGTTTCTAGGAATTCCCTGGCTGTTCTGTGTTTGGCCTGGCCTATAATGGTGGTGTTGTTCCAATCGAATTCATGTTGTTTGTCATCTGAGTGTATGGCTACTAGGGATAGCTGGTCGTGTCGTTTCGTGGCCAGTTGGTGTTCACTCTCAGACAACAACTCACCAAGACAAAGGACCCGATTCCCAGCATGAGCAAAACCAACGTGGTTTACAAAATCCCATGCAAGGACTGCACAAAACACTACATCGGACAAACAGGAAGACAGCTAACAACCCGCATCCATGAACACCAACTGGCCACGAAACGACACGACCAGCTATCCCTACTAGCCATACACTCAGATGACAAACAACATTAATTCGATTGGGACAACAACACCATTACAGGCCAGGCCAAACAGAGAACAGCCAGGGAGTTCCTAGAAGCATGGCATTTATTCACGAATTCGATCAACAGACACATTGACATAGACCCTATGTAACGGCCACTGCAGCGGACAGCTACTGACAATCGGAAGCGGCAGATTCAAACCAGTGTGAATTCCGGAGGACTCAGCACAGACGCGTTTCACAGGAGGCTCCCAAGCACTGACGATGTCACCTAGAAAGGGGACGAAACGTTTGCAAGAAAACTCCCAGCTCAGCGAACAGAACCACAACGCCTTTAGGACTTAATATATAATTTGACAACTTCACAGCCTCACCCCATTATTTTCATCATTTTTCACACATTTTCCGACCTAGTCCATATGGCCTTAACTAGTGTGCATATTGCGCATCTTTTGCTATGCAGAGAACTGTTCCCCCATTCTTAACTTAATATTCTTCACATTGACATCTACTGCTTTTTTGTAACAACTGAGGGCTTGTTTTTCTTTTGCACTGATCTCCACACTTTCTACTTTTCGTCGTTCCTCCTCCATCTGTGCAAAAACATTAAAGAAAACATTTTCCCATCCTGTCCAGTTCTGAAGAAATGTCACGCTGGACGAGAAACGTTCGAACAGTTCCTGTGTGTCGACAGATATTGCCAGATTTGCTGATTTTTTTCGAGAACTCACGAGGCACAGAATATATCTTCAATACAACTATGAAATTCTGATACTGGCCATCTGAAACAAAACAAAACAAAAATTAATGTTGGAGCTGAAAGCTTTGAAGAAGGCCCACTGGACCCAAAAGTTTAAATCCGCTTTCTCTTCATAGATGCAAGTGTCACTATGTCAGAAACAAGGGTTGGTCACTGGCTACGGATCTGGTAGGTGAGTGGTCTGAGTAGGAATGGAGTTCAGGCAGCAGAATTGCTTTGCAGATATTAAAGTTCAAACTGGGCATTCATGTGGTGCTGTGGGCTGCAGTAACAACAGAAGTGGAATTGTATTCTATCGCAATACATTACATTTTAACGCAAGTAATCCCTCAGAATACCATCAAGCGTATCTATGGTTCAATGACGACCGTGGATGAACATGACAGGGTCAAGACCATGTGTATCTAAAAGTGATGACAACCCGTTCAAGCTCCGGCACTGGCCTGTTTGAATTCCAACAGAAAAACTAATACCTGAAAGAGACAGCGAAATGATCCCAAGACCAACACGTCAGATCAAAGTTCTGCAGTCCTGCCACATCATGCATAATTGGAGAGGGGCTATGGAAAAACTCACTGGAGGAGAGGGCTTCACAAATGTTCCGACCTGAAACAATTGAATAGCCCTCCACATCAGTGTAAAAGACAAGGATATCAAATCTGTCCCATGCTTAGCCAGAAGTGTCGAGTGGATTATACACCTCACTCTCATCAGAATACCCACAGAATCACATACAGCAATTTTCAACAAATTCGACCCACTGCACGTGATATTTAGAGACAGTTGAACACAATCGATAGGACAAAGACAATTGGCTTTGACAAAATTCGTGCAAGAAGACAGGATATTTTGTGCTCCACAACAGACCGTGTTTCTGTGAAGCTGTTTCATTACATTTCCAATTCTGACATCGACCTGGTAACGTGGAAAATTGCTCAACTATGTTCAGTCCACGAATAGAAGTGTAAATGCAAAATGACCAATTACCCCTGCCGCAGTCCGATCACGATAGTCAAATTGGTGGGAGTTCGTTTTGACACAGCTGCCACGCAGCTCAGAAAAAAAAAAAGTGGCTTCCGATAGTTTCCCATGTGGAATTGGAGCTTTTGTGGAAATGTCACCGGATTATCAATCCAAACTAAGCTCATTCTGTCGTCGCTGATGGAAGTTAGAAACAATTTTAAAACATCGAGATCTAAACTGTGGTGTCAGTAATCGTGAACTTGAAGGTAATGTCGATTAAATAAAAACACCAAATTGCTTCGCCAATATACTTTCAGACAAGAAATCTACTTTGCTTTCCTGGCCTGAACTTAAAGTTACTCCAGACACAAGGACATATCATATACTCTTTAATGATCTCTTTCAAGTCCAAGCAAACCACTCAATTGTATCAAACTTCTCCGAGGTCTTAAAGGACAAAATCAGATAGAACACTTGGCACTAGCCTCGATATCGGAAAAGGGAATGGGAACTATATTCCTGTCCACCCTGCATAGATCTCCTTCCTAACGTCTGAGAGCTTGTGACTGCTGTTGCAGATCTTTCGCACAGACATCACTGAAAAATTGGGAAATAAGTAGGCTATTAAATCTACTGAGTCTTACTCATTCTAGGGCATGGCCAAACATCTCCATAGTGCACTTATGTTACACAATATCCATGCCCGTTAATGTGATTGTCCATCAGAGAAATGCAAAATGAGAACTGCAACAGTCCCTTCAGTCCGTTGAATATGCTCCTCCATTCAATATATATAATGAAGTTTGATCATGTATCTCATTCACATACTCCTGCTCTCTGCCCTTCGTTTAGTGTCCAGAAATCTTTATTTATTTTCAGTGCTTTGGCTTTCACAGCTTTATATGATACAGAATTCCCCAGTTTCACTGGTCTCTGAGTGCAGACATTAATTCTTACCTCAATGCAAAATTGTTTACATGTATATTACACTGTGCCACCTTGGTTTAGACATCCCAGCCCGTGGATTTATCATCCCTGCTTCCAGGTTGACCCACCCGATCAGAGATTCATATATTTCACCTAGGTCCCCATTGATTTTCCTCAAAACACAGACCTCATCAGACTAGCTCTGCTCACACATCTCACTTGACAACCAGAGATCAGTCTTGTCATCCTTCGCTATAATCCTTCAATGTCAGGACGATGAAGGTGTTGTGCTCCGAAAGCTAGTGCTTCCAATTAAATCTGTTGGACTATAACCTGGTGTTGTGTGATTTTTAACTTAGTGCACCCCAGTCCGACACTGGCATCTCCAAATCATAACAGCTTTGCCTGTATTTCGGCAGTGACACAGAAAACTGCACATAATGCTGTACAATGCTTGAGGGGCAGGGGTCTCACCAAGGCCCTGTACAGCTATAGTGAGACACCATTACTGTTGTTCTCACATCTCCCGAAATGAATGTCGGACACCATTTATAGTCCTGTTTCCTAATATTGCAGTCATGCTTTCAGCGATAGTTTCACATGGAGATCCCGATCCTTTTCACCATTAAAGCTACCCACTTGGTGGTTCTACGTACCATGGTCAGGTGGCCAATGCCATTCCCAGTATTGACTGTTGGCTACAGAACTCATTGCTTACATTTAATCCAGAGGTCTATGCGGGAGAACACACAAACAGGCACATAATTCTATCAGAGTTAAACATTTTTCAGGTATACCCTTTTTAAGTGGTAGGCTGTCATTCTACTCATCTCACCAAAGCGTACAACATCACATCGGTCCATGCTTCTCTTCATCTGCCACGTATTTGACAATTATCTCCACGTGTCTCGATCACCTTAGAGGATATTACATATCTTCCTCCACTCACACATCCATCCAAAATAAACTCGTGCTGTCAGCAAACTTGGAAATATTGCACTTGATTTATTTAACCGAATATTTGAAAAATATTATGAAGAGCTGGAGCTGAATCATTAATTCTGGCAACATTTCATGTGCCTTCCACTCTGACAAAAAAACTTTTTCAATTCCTACTCTGCTTCTTGCCATCTGTCCATTTCTGAATTCATGTCCACTTATTTACCACAACCGCAAAAGATTTGCTTTGCACACTCGGCTTCGAACTTAGTCAAAACTCTTTCTGAAAATCAAAATGCATTGCTTCTCCATAATTTATCTAATAGTCACTATCTCAAATACATTTCCCATTTAATAGATCTATATTAGCTTTCTCTGCACCCACAACTTTCAGTCCTCATGATTTCTTTAAAACTGCTCATTTAATAATAAAATTCTACACTCACCTGATTTAGGTTTCCTCGTTTTTCTGGGCATTTATTTTTGTTTAGATCATATCTGAACAAATTTGAAGTACTTGTTTCATCATTTTTCCATTCCCCGTACTCCAGTCTCTATTATCTGGTTTCATAATGTAAGATAACTACAATTATTTTACTTACCTTTCCCATTAACGTATATTTAGAAGGAATTATGTTCACTTTTGTAAACCTTGCCATTAGGTAACTATCAATTCCTGTCTTAATCTGATCAATGATTGATCTACCACACTCATACAATCACAGAAGCATCGAAAGTGTACCATGAGAAATACAGTACGGTATACTATAGTCTCATGTTCCTTCACGACGGCTGTAACCATGACTGTTGTTGCACTTCAAATGCTGGTCCAAATACTTCTTGAATATTTGTATGGTTACCCACCATAATTATTGACTAAACAAGTGCATAACAAACCTCAACACCCTCTGGTTGAAACACAGCTTCAAATCGATTCTATATCTCAAAATTGTCACTTTAAAACTGTGTTTATTTTTTGTTTTGATCCTTTGATGAAAAGGAACAGCTGCTGTCTGTCCACCCTGTCCAAACACCTTTTAACCTTATCCTTCTCCAAAACTATAATAATGTAGGATAGGTATGACTTCACTTTGATAATATCTTGCTGATGGTCCCTGATCAAATCTTGCCTCTGAATGGGATTAGTTTTCCACCTGCCTAATTTCTGAAGTAGTTACATTAGCACTGATCTGATACTTACAGGTCTATACATCCCTGGTCTAATGTTCCCTGATCTCACTCTACCATTCTTCCTGAAAATGAAACCACATTGCAGATTCTCCAGTCCACTGGCATGTCCGCTGTGGTCAGATTCTACTTAAACATTTCGGTCAAATCCAATCCTACAGCAACATGAGAGTCAGATTGTCCATATCTGGAGATTTGTCCTGTTTTACCCAGTCCGAACCATTAATTCCTGCTCACGTCCTTTTGTCAATCTACTCAGGAGCATCACAGTCGGTTTCCTAGAATTCAGAGCTGCATCCTCCTTCTCCAGAGTAAAACAGACGTGAAGCTATCACATAAAAATCTATATGAAGGAAAGTCCACATTTGATATGCGAGAGGCTTTCAAAGATAAGTTGAAGATAGTGCAGAAGAGGCATGTCCATTTGAAAGCAAGGGATAGGTATGGCAACATTCGTGAAACGTAGATGATAGGAGAAATCATGTGATTAGTCGAGAGTGAAAGGAAGCGTACATAAAGTCCTAGCAGCTAAGAACTGAATGGGCCCTGGCGGAATATCGGGAAAGTAGGACCAATCTTAAACGAGGAATCAGGCGGGCTAAAAACGGTCATGAGATAGCTTTAGCAAGTACAATCATAGATAATCTCATGCCTATTATTCATATATATGAAGCAAGAGGGTAACTAGAGAAATGGTCGTTCCACAAAAGAATAAGGAAGGAAGGTTGTATTGCTTGTCGAACCTAAGAAAATGGGTGAGATTCTTAATGATTATTTTGCATCAGTGTTCACTGAGGAGAGGGAAATAATGAGTGTTGAGATTTGAGATAGTAATTTGTTTACTCTGGTCAAATTGAAATGAGGAGAGAATATGCGTTGGGTAGGTCAAAAATATTAAGATCATTACCAGGTATGATGGGATCTGTCCCAGGTTGCTGAGGGTGGCGAGAGAGTAAAATTCTGCCACCCAGACAGATATCTTTGTAACATCCTTAAACTGGAGCGTTGTTAATGTTGGCCCCGTGTACAAGAAAGGTAGTAGGGATATTCTTGGTAATTGTAGATCAGTGACTTTGATGTCAGCTACTGGAGAATCTGTTGTGGGATAAAATCTATTTCTACATGCAAAAGAATGGGATTTTCAGTGATTGGCAATGTGGTTTTGTGCGGTAGGATCGTGCCTTACCAACTTAATAGAGATCACAGAGGAAGTGACCAAGTTGATAGATGAAAGAAGTGCTGTAGATGTCATATAAATGGAGTTTAGTGAGGCGTTTGATAAGATACCCCATAGTAAACTAATGGAGAAAATGAAGACACATGATGTGCAGGGTGTTATAGCTACGTGGATAAAGATTTGCTTGCGCAACAGGAGACAGAGCTTAAATGGGTTTCTCGAAATGGGGAACGGCGAGAAGTGACGTTTCACAATGATCAATGCTGGGGTCACTGTTGTCTGTGATATAAGTAAATGATCTGGAATAGGATATTAGTGGTTTGGTCAGTATTGTTGCAGATGGCATGAAGATTGGTGAAGTAGCAGAAAGCATTGGCCATTGACAAATAATACAGAAGAATATAAATAGACTACATATTTTGGCGGAGAAATGGCAGGTGGTGTTCAATCCAGGCAAATGTGAAGTGATGCATTTTGAAAAGTCTAATTCTACAGCGAAATGTACTGTAAACAAAAGAGACTTGGGAAAAGTTGATGCACAGAGAGGTCTGTGAATGCAGTTCCGTTGTGTCCTTAAGTGACTCCCAGGTGGATACAATGGTCAAGAAGACATATTGTATGCTTGCCTTCACCGGACTGTATATTGAGTATGACAGCTGGCAGGGCATTTTTAAATTGTACAAGAATTTGGTTTCGGTCGCGTTTAGAATACTCTATACAATTCTGGTCACCGCATTGCAAAAAGAATGTTGACGCTTTGGAGAGGGTGCAGAGAAGGTTTACAAGGATGTTGCCTTGCATGGAACTAGCCAGCTGTAAAGAGAGGTTGTGTCGGTTATGACTGTTTTCATCAGGGAAAATTGGGATTGAGTGTGGTCCTGATTGACATCTACAAATTCATGAAGGGAACTGATAGGGAGGACAGAGATAAGCTTTTTTCCCAGGGTGAGGGATTCAATAACGAGAGGTCACGTGTTCATGATGAGAGTTGAAAATTTTAAGGGGGATGATCGCGGGAAGTATTTTACATAGAGGTTAGTGTCTCTACTACGTGACAGTAGAGGCAGGCACGGTAAATTCACTAAATGTTCTTTTGGACAGATGCATGAGTAGGTGGGGAGCAGAGGGATAAAGATACTTACCAATTGGACGATAGGTTTTGATAGTGGATTTAGATCACATTGATCGGGCCAAATAATAACAAATTATCCCAGCTTTTGGGTAAGGAAGAGCAGATTTTAAAACATAAAACGTGGGAGAACTTATTTCGCTCAAAAGGTTGTGGATCTGTGTAGTTCCCTATCCCAGACTGCAGTGAATGGTGGGACATTGATTAAGTGAAGGTTTTTTTGAGAGGGGGCAGTAAAGTGGAACATCTGCCGTAATGACATCAGCCATGGTTGTATTAATTGACTGCGCAGGCTCGAGGGACTGAATTGTCGAATGATGCGCTGCATTCCTATGCCTTGATGTAATATTAAGGCCGTAAAATGTGCTACATAGAAATGTGGGAGGTCTGCTATCAATTAGAAAGCAGACACTCAGGATAAATCAGAATTGATCAGCTTTAAATAATGTAACCAATGGGGACACACAGTGACCAGTGCTGGGTCCTCAATGTTTGCAATCTACATCAAACATTTGGAACAATGGAACAGAGGTGTTCTAACTATGCTTAGTGATGACATAGGAGTAAATTAAATAATCTATAAAACGTATAAAGACTTCTAATGAATACAAACGGTCAATTGACAATAGATTAATACGTGGAATACAACATGTAAGATAACTTTTATTCAGTATGAACAGAAGGCAGTATATTACTGAAATGTTCAGAGATTACAGAACTTAGTGATTCGTTATGTACTGAAGTGTTCACTCTGAGCCGTTCACACACGGAAGTGTTGCTCCATTTGCCCTCAGGTCTTCTCCCTGGTGTTCGCAGTGGATCCATTGCTCTCAGTTCACACAGGATATAATGATGTGGTTAGTTGGATGTGGGGTGATGTGATGGGTCGAGGCTGTTTTGCGCAGTGTGTCGAGTAAGCACCCTTTATTCGAGAGGCTACTCCTTGTTTCTATTTGGAGACATGAAGAGGCTGTGGCTGCTGCTTGGAGAGTGGGTATTCACCAACATGATAGAATTTGAGTGATTTCACTGCAGCATTAATCAATGGAGTGTTTGGATTGCCTCATCATAAGAATGAGTACTTAAAATAAAGGCATTTGTGGACCAGTTAAAATAGTCAGTAACATTGCATTCTCAATTCACTAGCGGAGGACGGTAAAAACGTGAATTAGCTGTCGGATGAAGATTTGCTTCGGAGCACTTAGGATTATCAGAAGGAGTACCTTAGCAAGGCAAGATTCGAGGGCAAGCAATCACATGCACTGAAGAGATTGTCATTGTCTGCTAGTTCTTATGGACTTGTTAAGCCCCAAACACTACATTTATATCGTGCTTCTTTCTCCCCACTTCAGTAAACAAAACAAATGTGAAGGGCCAGAGAGATGTGCTATTGCAAAATTTTTTAGAAGCATTGTAATGGGTAGGCCTTTGCCACGAGAGGCTTCGAAGGGCTGCAGCTTCGTAAAAAGTACAGATGAACTCGGGTAAATATACTGCAGTTAAGGTGGCAGTTAGGAAAATCCCATATGTCGCCTGCAGGATGCAGAAACTCATGGAGACTTCCATCGAACCTGATGACGACGCCTGTGTGAAATGAACCCATATGCAGCTCTTAAGTGTTGGAACGGGATGCACTCAGGGCCTTCAAAAATGCTGAACGATTCATAGATATTTGGTAGAATGTCGACAATCTGTGTTTTTTTTTTGGAGCAGCTTATGATGGAAACCATTGTGGAATATTCAATGTTGGAATTACTGTTGTACAATGAGGCAGATCTTTCAAGGGAAATAATGCTGAAGGAACCCTTTGGCGCTAATGGTCATAATATGATTGAAATTACTCTGCAATTTCGAGAAAAGTGTAGAATCAGAGGTCACGGTATTACAGCTAAGTACAGGCAACTACAGAGTCATGATGCAGCATCTGTGTAGCATTGACTGGGAGAGGAGCCTAACAAGAAAACAGGGGAAAAGCAATGGGAGGTGTTTCCGTGAGTAGTTCAGGAGGTGCAGCAGAGATTCATCCCAAGGAAAAAGAAACATGGTGGAGGGAGAATGAGGCATCCGTGGCCGACTGGTGTAGTCAAAGATAGCATAAAAGCAAAGGAGAAAGCACAGACTGTGGGGAAGAGCATTGGGAATTGAGAGAATTAGTAAGCTTCCAAAACAAAACGAGGGCATTAAAAAAACAACAAAAGTAAGAAGGGTAAGATTAAATATGATTGTAAGACAGCCAGTAATATAAAGGAAGTCTGTAAGAGTTTACTTCGATATATAAAGTGCAAAAGAGAAGCCGAAGTGGATATTGGACGGTTGTGAAATGACGCTGGAGAGATAATAGTGGGAAGGCAATATCCCTGCTCCTCGGATACTGCCGGACCTGCTGTGCTTTTCCAGTGCCATATTCTCGTTCTGCTCTCCAGCATCTACAGTCTTCGCTTTCTCCGCAATAGTAGGGAGCAACAAGGAAATGGCTGAACAACTGAATAATTGCTTTGCATCAATTTTCACGGGGAAGACGCGAGTAGTAACCCCTAAATTCAAGAGAGTGAATGGGAAAAGCTGAATAAGTTAGCTATCACCAGGGAGAAGGTGCGAGAAAAGCTAAATGGCTTGAAGATGGATAAAGTATCTGGACCAGATGGAGTATACTCGAGAGTTCTGAAGGAAGTAACTGAAGTGATAGCGAGGGTAAAGGTACTGATATTTCAGGTACTGCTAGAATCAGGGAGGGTCCCAGAGAATCAGAAAATCACGAATGCGCATTCTTTTGAAAAGTATGTCAAGCAAATGACAGAAAATTACACACACATTCGACAAGTTTGGTCATGGGTAAAATCTTGGAATGCATTTCGAGGAATGAGATTTCTGAATACGTGGAACTGTATGGTAAAATGCGACAAATTCAGCTTGGTTTCGTGATGGGGGGTTCTTGCGTGACAAATCTTCTGGAACTCTTTGGGGAAAAATACAAGCAGGTTTCACCAAGGAGTGCCAATGGATTATATCTATCTGGAAACCAAGAAGGCCTTTAACAAGGTGCCTCACAGGAGTCTCCTGAGTAAGATAAAGGCCCTGGTGTTGGAGGCAACATGCAAGCATGTATAGAAGCTTCGCAGTCTGACAGAAAGAATAGAGTGGCGATGAAAGCTTTCTTCTCATGTTGGCAACTGATGACGTGGTATTCAAGAAGGTTTAGCGTTGGGATCACAAATATTGACAGTATACATGAACGAGGGTTTTGCAACTAACTTTTCAGATAAGCAAAGATAGGTCGAGGGACGGCTAGTATCGAAGAGGCGGGGAGGCCGCGGATAGATTTGGACAGATCAGGAAAGTGACCAAAGAAGGATCAGATGGAGCACAACTTGTAAAAAAAAACAATGAGGTCATCAAATTTGGAAGGAAGAATAAGGCATGGACAATTTTCTAAATGGGGAAAATATTCAGAGGTCTGAAGTATAAAGACACTTAGGAGTGCTTGTCAAGGATTCTGAAAGTTGTAATTTATGTCAGTAGTTAGGATGGAAAATGCAATGATGACATTGATTTAAAGAATACCTGATTAGAAAAGCAAGGATGTACTTCAGAAGTTGTATAAGATTCTGGTCAGACCAGCTTTGGAGTCGTGTGAATAATTTTAGCTCCATATCTCAGGAAGGATATACTGGCATTGGAAATTGTTCAGAGGAGGTTCATGAGAATGGTCGCAGGAATAAAAAAAACTTAACATATGAAGAACGTTTCTGGCCATGGTTTATATTCGATGGCGTTTAGAAGGAATAGGGAAAATCTAATTGAAACACACAGACTAGTGAATGGCCTGGACAACACAGATGTTGCAGAGATGCTTCAATTGGTGAAAGAGACAACGAACCGAGTGCATAGCCTTAGAGTAAAGGCAAGAACTTTCAAAACCAGATGAAGAGAAACATCTGCAGCCAGAGAGTGAGGAATATACATAATTTACTGCCACAGAAGGCTGTGGATGCCAAGTCATTGATTACCTTTAAGAGTGGAATATTTAGGTCCTTGAATACGAAGGGGGGAAAGGATTCCTGGAGAAACCAGGAGAACATGTTTCAGAAACTTTACAGCTATGATGAATAGCGGAATAGATGCGTTGAGTGGCCTAATTTCCGCCCCGATGTCTTATGGTCTTGCAATAGTTTGAGTTAGATGGTTACAATAAAGCTGCTGGCTAACGACCAGGAAAGGCAAGGCAGAGTTTACTGGAATCCCTTGTGCTTAATCGCTTCAAAAACAAGTATCACACTTTGAATACTGTTGCAGGTATGGCCGTTCAGGGGAAAACATCAGGACCCAGATTGGTGGTGCGACTACTGTCTCTGGGACGCAGTGGGAAATGGTAATTGTCAACAGGACTTTAGTGAAAAGTGCCTCTATATTTGGCTGTCACATGGCGATTTTGGGCCTACAGAAGGGAATCCAGGATGGTGCGTTGCCTCCCAGGTGCCAGGGTACAGGATGTCTCAGAAAAGCTGCCTAACGTTCTCAAGGGAGAGGGTGAGCAGCCAGAAGTCATTGTGCACGTATACCCAATCGACATGGGGAGGAAAAGGGATGAGCACCTGTACAGAAAGTAGAACAAAGAACATAGAACAGAGAGCATGCAACATTAAAATGCAGTCCAGTCCCTTTGCCCCCCGATGTTGCATTAAACCGAGAAATCTATCTGAAGCCTATCTACCCTACATTATTCCGTTTTCCTTCACATGTTTATTCAACGACCATTTGAATGCCCACAAATTTAGCGAATCTATGACTATTGAAAGCAGCGCCTTAATCAACTTATAGATTTCTAGATGATTGCAAATCCTATCTATTATGACGTGTTCCAACAATTTACACGCAACTGAAGAAAGGCTTATATTAGCGCTTCCTCAATTTCCTTTGACTCCATGCACAAGTTCTCAACACTATCCTTAATTGGCTCGAATGTTATTCGAATCATTCCTTTATTCCTTGTATACTAAAATAAAGCCTTGCTGTTATCCTTCATCCTATTTGCCAATGACTTCTCATGTCCACAGCTGGCTCGTTACTGCTCTCTCTTTAAACTTTCTGTGTTTAACGTGTAACTCTCAAGCCCCCTAATTGAGCCAACACATCTCATCCTAATTCAGGGCAGGTCGTGCCTCACAAACCTTATTGAGTTCTTTGAGAAGGTGACCAAGGAAGTGGATGAGGGTAAAGCAGTAGATGTTGTGTATATGGATTTTAGTAAGGCGTTCGATAAGGTTCCCCATGGTAGGCTTATGCTAAAACTTCGGAGGTATGGCATTGAGGATACATTAGAGGTTTGGATTAGGAATTGGCTGGCTGGAAGGAGACAGAGGGTAGTAGTTGATGGATTATGTTCATCTTGGAGCGCAGTTACTAGCGGTGTACCACAAGGATCTGTTTTGGGACCATTGCTTTTTGTTATCTTTATAAATGATCTAGAGGAAGGACTTGAAAGCTGGGTAAGCAAGTTTGCGGATGACACAAAAGTCGGTGGAGTTGTGGATAGTGAGGAAGGAAGTGGTAGGTTACAGCGGGATATAGATAAGTTGCAGAGCTGGGCGGAAATGTGGCAAATGGAATTCAATGTAGCTAAGTGCGAAGTCATTCACTTTGGTAGGAATAACAAGATGATGGATTACTGGGCTAATGGTAGGCTACTTGGTAGTGTGGATGAGCAGAGGGATCTTGGTGTCCATGTACACAGATCTCTGAAAGTTGCCACCCAGGTAAATAGTGCTGTGAGGAAGGCATATGGTGTACTGGGCTTTATTGGCAGAGGAATTGAGTTCCGGAGTCCTGAGGTCATGTTGCAGTTGTATAAGACTCTGGTGCGGCCTCATCTGGAGTATTGTGTGCAGTTTTGGTCGCCATACTATAGGAAGGATGTGGAAGCTTTAGAACGAGTGCAGAGGAGGTTTACCAGGATGTTGCCTGGAATGGTAGGAAAATCTTATGAGGAAAGGCTGAGGCACTTGGGGCTGTTCTCATTGGAGAAGAGAAGGTTTAGGGGAGATCTGATAGAAGTGTATAAGATGATTAGGGGTTTAGATAGGGTAGATACTAAGAACCTTTTACCGCTAATGGAGTCAGGTGTTACTAGGGGACATAGCTTTAAATTAAGGGGTGGTAGGTATAGGACAGATGTTAGGGGTAGATTCTTCACACAGCGGGTTGTGAGTTCATGGAATGCCCTGCCCGTATCAGTGGTGAACTCTCCTTCTTTATGGTCATTTAAGCGGGCATTGGATAGGCATTTGGAAGTTATTGGGCTAGTATAGGTTAGGTAGGATTCGGTCGGCGCAACATCGAGGGCCGAAGGGCCTGTACTGCGCTGTATCTTTCTATGTTCTATGTTCTATGTTCTAATATAAGGATTATTTTCCTCTGGACACGAGGTTCAACTCCGTTAGGAAACCCTGACACCCGTGCTCGACAACGTCCTCCCGACCTGACAGGTACATACTTATCAAGGACATACATTATATGTACCTTGAATAAGCTCCATATTTCAATTGTGCCCATCCCCTGCAGCTTTCTTCCCCGCCCTCTGCATCCTAATTGTTGCTTAATCACTCGTAATTGGCTTTCCACCAGTTACAACCCTTGCCCTGCGGAATGTACCTATCATTTGCCATTTTAAAACTAAACATAACCGAATTGTGATCACTATCATCAAAGTGGTCACCTACCTCCAATTCTAACACCTGCCCTGGTTCATGACCCTGTACCAAGTCTAATGTGGCCTTTTCCCTTGTTGGTCTGTCTACATACAGTTGCTGGAAACTCTCCTGCACACATTTGACAAAAAATAATCAATCTAAAGTATTTGAACTATCGTATTCCCGGGCAATGCTTGCAAACTTATGGAGCCTCATTACAACGACCCCATCACTTTCGCTCCTATCGAGAATCACCTTTGCTATCCTTTCCCCTACATATCTGCAACTATTCGGAGGGCTACAGAAAGATTCAAACAGGGTGACCTCTCCTTTACTGTTTCTAACCTCAGCCCATACTACCCAATAGAAGAGCCCTCAAGTATCCTTTTCTGAAACAGTAACAATGTCCTTGACTGACAATGCCACCGCCCCAACCCCCCACCCCCACCCGCACCACTGCGTTTTGCCATGTTCTTCATTCTTACTGAAATATTGAAATCCCAGAACCCACAACAACCATTCCTGTCCCTGCTCTACGGATGCCTCCGAAATGGCCACAGCATTGAAGTCCAGGTACCAACCCATGTTGCAGGCTCACCCACCTTCTTCTATATGCTCCTGGCTTTGAAGTCAAAACACTTTAAACAAATTTCCTGCTTGCTGGTGCCCTATTGCGACCTTGAGAATATATTTTCAACCTCACTACTTTCAATCTCCTGTACATTCGGACGAGAATATAACTTTCATCTCCCTGCTGAATTAGCAAAACCCACCCAAACAAATTTAGCAAACCCCGACAGGACCCCACCCGCTCAAAAATCCATTGGTGCCCCTCTGGTTCAGGTGCGGAGTAATGAAAAATGTTAAAACAAGCATCTTGCTGGTGATAATCTCTGGAATATGTCCAGTGTCACGTGTTTGTGAGAGTATGAACAGGAGGAGTTCACAGATGAATGCGTGGTTAAAGAATAGATGCACTGCACAGGGATTCAGATTTTTGGATCATTGCGATCATTGTAGTGCATCTGTCTATATTCAAGATGGACAGTTTGCTCTTGAAGTGGAAGACAATCAATATCTTGTTGGCCACATGTGCTAATGCTGCAAGGGACGGTGCAAACTAGATTGACAGGGGAATTGGGATCCACAACGGCAAGGAGGCAATTGCGACGTTCGAAGGAGATACAGTAATCATAAATAGTAAAGTGAATAACCATGTCAGCTGCAAAACAACAGACAGCAAGGAAAGCTTGTTGGATAATTTTACATTTATTTCAATATAACATTGCTGCCAGGTAGGGCTGATGAACTCAGGGCAAGGATAGTTACATGGAGCTGGAACATTGCCTCAAATATAGAAACATGGCTAAGGGAGGGATAGGGTTGGCAGCATAATGCGACAAGGTCCAGGTGCTTTATGCATGACAGAGGTGGTGGGAAGAAGGCAAGAAGGGTTGCATTTTTGACTGAGGAGAATTTCACAGCAGTAGCCAGAGATGAAATAAGTGAAAGAGCATCAATTGTGATTTTGTGGTTGGACATAATAAAAAAAGAAGGGAATGGCAATGTTACTGGGGTTGTACTATGGGTCGTCAAATAGTATTAGTCCCCTATGTGTGATTCCTTTTTCAGTTTCGCTACGATCAACGCACATTCTTTGAAACTGGAGAGAACACTGGCATATATTCCACATCAGACAATATTACCATCTGAGTGATTCAGCTGGAGGGTGTTCAGTGCACATCCCCTGTGGTCAGTATATTGTTTCTTAGATTGTAGTACCAAACTGTGTACAATATTTCATGTACTTTTCATCAATACTCCATGCATCTGCTTCAGGATGTATTTACCTCTGTACTCACATTCCTTTCAAATGAGTGCAAACGTAACTGAAGCCTTCTATTTGCATATCTTACTCCCAATATCCATAACTTCAATTTTGTTCACTATTGCACTGCGTGAGTTCTTGTAGGTTACTCCTGTATATCCAAATATGCCATACCCATTGCTTCACCATTGTCAATTGCTGCAATAATTACCTTCAATGCATTCAAAATAAAAGTTGGTCATAGGATTGTTTTTCAGAAATGGGTACTATTTCTCTCCAATTTAGCTGTTATTTTCTAAATATTGAATATCACGTCCTTTATCAAAGATTGAAAATAATTCCTCTAGTGCATGACAAGTTGACTAGTCCGTAATTGGCAATTCATCCTTTTCTTCCATTCTTTGATTGTCGGATTACGTCACGATTAGATTAGATTACTGACAGTGTGGAAACAGGCCGTTTGGCTCAATAAGACCACAATGACCCGCCGAAGCATAACCCACTCAGATTCTCACCCTACATTTACCCCTTCACCTAGCATGACGTGCAATTCAGCACGGCCAATTCACTTAACCTGTATATTTTTGGAGTGTGGGAAGAAACCCACACAGAGTCGCCTGAGGTGGGAATTGATCCCGCGTCTCTGGCACTGTGAGGCAGCAGTGCAAACCACTGTGCCACCGTGCCACCCTAACTTCCAGTTATCCAAATTTCCTGTACATTTTGATTTTTCAGAATGTATAAGAAAATAATATAATAATCCCCAATACAATCAAGATGTCTATTGTTCTTTCCTCCGAACTTCTCGTAAGAATTGCATCTCATCAGTCAGACTTATCAATGCTTAATCCAGCTACTTTTTCAAATGCTATCTTAGAATTCTATAAGTGTGGAAACTGGCCAAATGGCTGAACGAGTCCACACCGAACCTCCAAAGAGCATCCGACTCAGGCTCATTCCCCTTCCCTTATTACTCGACATTTCCCCTCACAAATGCAACTCGAAGAACACGGCTAATTCACCTAACCTTCCCATCTTTGTACTTTGAGAAGAAACCTGAACACTGCTAGAAACACACAGATAGAAAGTGCAAACCCCGAACACACAGTCGCCTGAAGCTGAAATCGAACCCGTTTCACGAGCACAGTAATGCAACAGTGCTAATCACTAGGCCACCATCCCGCCTTCTCAGCGATATTAATGATGTTTGACTTTATTTGCACCCGTTCACGTAGTCAAGTCATCTGCTTGACAGACGTTCTCGATCTTCCTTCATGAAGTCAGATGGGAAGTAACTGTTTAGTATCCCAGTCACTTCTCTGTTGTCTACAATATATTATTCTGTCTTCTCACTCATTCTTGCAAATTTTATAACCCTTTTATTTGCTTTGCAAGTTTTTGTATTTCTTGTTAGTTTGCATTATTGTTCTCTTTTTGATTTTCTTATCAGTTTCTTGGTCCTCCTCCGTTTGTGTCTAAAATTTCTCTGAATCCATGGATTACCACAACATCTGGCTTCTTTTTATTTTTCTGAGTCCAATTCTTCGACCTCATGTTATCTTTAACATCTTTTGTTCATTAAATTTGAGTCAACTTTCCGTTTGGCAGTTTGTACCTGGGAGAGATGTATATACATTGTCTAACTTACAGTGTTTCTATGCGTAACAGACATTGCCTAGCTCCTGTTAAAACTGATTCATGTACTCTTCCAATGCATTGAAGCCAACTTGTCCTCATCCCTTCATAGATGGCTGGTCTCGGGTTCATACCCGTAATTTAACATAAAACAAAAAACGTTTTCTTTTATTTCGACATCATATAAAATGCAATATAATGTGTTGAATATGCCCAAAAGCTCCTTTATAACAAAGTTTTCACATCTGATCACACAGCACCTATTCTACAGCAGCCTGATCACTTTCTTTGCGCTCAACATATTGTTAAAGCAAACAGTCTCACACACGCTCATGACATCCATTTTTATCATCATTAATTTTCAGTTCAGCTAACTCTGTTTAGATCCAGCATGAATTTGTCCATTATTACCAGACTACACGGAACTTGTATATCTAATTTCCTGCTTGAAAATATACCCAACATTTGACTTGCCGTTTTGACTTAGACATATAGATTCCATCAAGCTATGCTTTAACTTGCTATTTCTTAGCTCCACCTTGCCACGTTCTGTGAAGATTAAGGGTAGATTCACTGGAGATGTTTTGGGTGGCTTATCTCGACATTGAGAGCATTAACTCTTCTCAAAAAACATTTTGACTTTTTCAACACATCTTCCGTTATGTGGGTGAAGTAGACAAGGCCAAAACGTCTTTTAACAATGCTGTGTATTCCCAAAGACTGGGCTAACCTGGTTCGGAAGTGTACACTAGTGTGGTAATGTGTTGCTGCAGCTTTACACCATTTTAGTGAGATCACATTTGGAGTAGTGTGTGCAGATTTAATCACCTCACCGAAGAGAGGATATTGTTACATTGGAAACAACTTAGATATGATTCCCTCAAATGATTCGTTCAATGAAGCTGTTAACTTTTCAGGGAAGGATTATCAAGTTGTTCAAATATACAATTACTAGGAATGAAAGATGGTCGCATTTTTATCTAACACTGGAAGGAGTAACCAACACAAGACTATCACTGAGAAAAAATGGAGCAATCCATTCCATTACTCCAGCCGTTTACACAGGAATAGCTCAAGTATATTCAGGTCTTCGATGATATTGCACCAGAACAAGAATGGAATGTTCAGGTCCTAAAGCCTGATGCACACTTACAAGAGGAAGCCAATCAGCCCCTCCAGTCTTCAACACTGAACGCAGAGTAGGCCATGCATCTCCAGTATGCTATTGCACAACAACAGGATCAGCAGATTCAGATTCCTCAATCTGTAAAATTGGAATTGCAAAAAGGTCTCAAAGTGACTGCAAATTGTTAGAAGAAAAGACAATTGATCACAGCGAGCCTGTTGCACAGGAAGTGGAGAAGGATACAAAGCCATTTGAGGCCTTACTAAAAATGTGGCAGAAGAACGTATTGCAGCTATATGCCTGTTTTATGGGAAGAGAAAAAGACGAATCCCTCCTCCGGTCCTATTTCAGTGATGCAGGAAAAGAACGTCTCGTACCTCGAGTCTGTTATGAAAGGCAAAGATTGCTCAGCTCCCCCAACTGCTGCACAGCAAGAGAAAGATTCCATTACATATCAACAGTTTGAGGACAAGCAGACAATAAGCCTCTGACTCGCGAACAGGGGCAGGGGATACCGACTATAATGTTAGAACTGCGGGAGGATAGTCAGTCCATCGAGTATTAAAACCAGGAACGCAATGATTCTGTTCAGTTACTCATCCTTCTTGCACAGCAATCTGAGCATACCTTTTAAAACTTTGTGCCCGATAGACAGGTGGTTATGCAACCGGGAGAATTTTGGATGAGCATCTTCAAGAAGGAATATAAAGTAGTTGACAAAATATTGGGATTACATGCAATTTGTTGAATTCCATTGTGTCACAGACAAGGCCATATTCCCTCAGTATAGTTCAATGCAGTAGCCCAGGACCTGTTTGGATCCAAAACACTAGCGGTTTTAAGCAGATGCATTGCGGATAGTCCAAGATTGATGCAGCTGGCCCAACCATTCTGTTTCGAAGAAAAACAAAATTTGCACATAGACTACTGCAACAATAAACGGGCAACAGAGAGCAGAATACAGAATGACTCAATTTATCTGAAAACACCATCGACTCTATCACGACTTAATGATGCTATTCCAAACTGTCAACTGATACTAACGTATTTAGAAGAGTATAATGTAATTAAATGTACGAAATTTACAAATGGGTATGGTTAGTTTCGATGAATGGGCGAACGTTTGGCAGATGGAATTTAACGTGGAAAGATACTCCATGGGCTATTTTGGTTTAAGGAATACAAATACAAATCATTATCTAAATTGAAATAAACTTCAGAGTGCTTAAGCACAGAAGGATCTTGATTTCCTCGTACATATCATAGAAAACAGATATGCAGGCACAGCAGATAATGAAAAACGCAACAGTAATTTAGCGTTTATTTTTACAAGAATAAAATATAAAGGTAAGAATTGCTGCTGCAACTTCGAAGAGCATGAGTCAGGTCACAACTTGAGTACGCTCTGGAGTTTAAAGTAATGAGGGGCGATTTCAATGACGTCTGTAAATGCAAAAGATGATTCACAATGTGGATATAGAGTGGAGATTTCCTTATGTAGAACATGACATCGGTTTTCGGATAAAACAGTAGATTTAAACAAGGTGTGAGGAGAAATTACTTCCCTCAGACTGTTGTGAATCTGCACAATTTACTACCCAAGACTGCAGTGGATGCTCGGACATTGATAAAATGACCATTCAGGCAACAGAGGTGTTGCAATTTCCAGTACAGAGGGTATTCACCAACATGATTTATGCGCATGGTCACACTGTAACATCAATGAAGTGAGAGTTCCTTCTTATCCTCTACCACTGCACATTGAAACGAGGACCCCGCAGAACCATGTTCACCATCGCGATCCCGCTATGCTGGGAAAACAAGGATCCATCTGGGAGCTCGCTGCTGAGGGAGAAAATATTGCCGTCAGATCAGTCAACGTTTTTATACTCTGTCACTTCCTGTTGACATTGATGTTGGTGTGTTCAGAGATGGTGGATATGTGACCCGCTTCTGCCTACAAAGTTCTGGAACACCGAAGCTGAATGAAACTGTGAGCCGAACAGCCACTCGCAACTCCATCCTTCACCTGATGTGTGGCTGCAGTTTGTGTAAAAGCAGGTGACACCGCTCAGTGATCAGCTCCTTAATCAATCGGAGTCCACTCACAATCTGCTACTGTTCTTTGTGTGGCTGAGGAAACGGTTCCTGGAATACTCGAAGATGATACGGCAGATCTCTTTAACACATTCACTCATTTGTCACTTATGGGTGGCACGGTGGCACAATGGGTGGCACGGTGGCACAGTGGTTAGCACTGCTGCCTCACAGCGCCTGAGACCCGGGTTCAATTCCCGACTCAGGCGACTGACTGTGTGGAGTTTGCACGTTCTCCCTGTGTCTGCGTGGGTTTCCTCCGGGTGCTCCGGTTTCCTCCCACAGTCCAAAGGTGTGCGGGCCAGGTGAATTGGCCATGCTAAATTGCCCGTAGTGTTGCACCTAGTGTTAGGTAAGGGGTAAATGTAGGGGTATGGGTGAGTTCGCTTCGGCGCGTCGGTGTGGACTTGTTGGGCCGAACGGCCTGTTTCCACACTGTAAATCTAATCTAATCTAATCTACTTCGCCTGATGGATTTGTATCGAACAATAATTTATTTCAGCGTCATTTTGACGAAGTGTGACGGGGGGATTATCTGCAGGAATCCGAGGCAGTTACCTGGTGCTATCTTATCTAGCACACGTTATTAATTTCCTATCCCACCCCATAGTGTCCCTCTCATTCAATGCCAGCCCAATTCTTCCACTCATCATTGCTGGAGGTACTCACACTCTCCAAGATTCCGTTATCCCTGGCACTAGTGCCATGTTTAAAAGGCCAATGGGCACACAGTTAAGCTTTCTCAGTTCAGAGCTTGCCTGCACATTTTACTCTGAGTATGCAGATAAGGTGTAATTACACCATGATGTGTCGACAGGTGCACGGATGGGTTGCTACTCATGCAGATAATTCTCTTTCCAGAGAATGCTACGCCACCAAATCCAGATAAACTGAGGACCGCACATGCTCGAGATCAGAGTCGGGAGTGTGTTCCATGTGCCCAAAACACCGAATCTCCTGTTGCTCGGATGTTTCCTGACCTACTATGATTTTCCAACACCACACACTCGACACCACCAGACCCATGGAACATGGACTATGATCACCATCCATCTCAATGCAGTCTCTGCAGTCTGAAGAAATATTCAACAATACAGGACAGCATCAATAGCCTTTCCCGCTCTGCGAGGATGCACTTTCCCATATTCTCTCTGCTCCTTCACTCTGATTGTATATGAGGTTCATAGGTCCTTGAAGTAGAGTTGCAGCTAGATAGGAGAGTGAAGAAGGCTTTTGGTATTTTTCCTTTATTTGCCAGACTATTAAGTACAGGAGTTGGGGCGTCGTGCATCTGTATAGAACTTTGGCTGGGCTACTTTTGCGTGCAAATCTGTCCTCCTGCCTAGCAGAAGAATGGTGTGAAATTGAACGAGTTCAGAAAAAAAAACTACAAGCATGTTGCCAGCATTGAAGGATTCGAGCTGGAGGGAGGGATTGAATCGCCTGAACTGTTTTCTCTGCAGAGTAGGAAGTTGAGGCGTGACCTTATAAAGGTTTATAAAATCACGAGTTTGATGGATGGGATAAATTACGAACTGTTTTACCCTTTGATTGTTGAGTCCTGTATTCGAGCGCATAGGTTTATGTTGAGAGGAAAAATATATTAAATCGATATTAGAAGAGACGTTTTTGAGTCAGAGGGTTGTACGTGTATGGAATGAGCGGCCATTGGAAGTAGGGGTATCTGCAACATTTAGAAGGTATATAGATTGTTATATGAACAGGAATGATTTAGAGAGATATGGACCAGGTGATGGCAAATGGAACTAGATTAAGTTGGTATATTTATTTCGGCATGGACGAGTTGGACGAAGTGCCTATTTCTGTGCTGCACATCTGTATGACTCAATGACCTAACCCTGAACAACTGTCATACTCCACCACTTTTACTACTGCATGCAGGACCTTTTCTCTGTCTCTCTCTCTGGCTATCTCTCTCCCTCTCTGTGTCTTTCTGTCGCACACCTCCACTTTACCCCATGCTGTAATCACTGCATGGATTTAACACTGAAGCCTAAATCACTCTGGACACATCACCATTCCTTTCCACAACCCACATTCCATCCAGTCTCATCTCACCCCTTCACTGTCTTTCTCTCATTCAAGGAGAAACATCCTGGAAAAGGACAGAAAGGGTGAAACTGAATAGTTGAGTTCCCGATGGTCGTGCCTTTTTCCTCCTGTCCCCGCCATCTGGGGAGGACCATGATACAATCTGGAGGGGCACATGGCCACTTGTGTGGAGACTCTGTAACATCAAATTCCCACTAACACAATAAGGAGTAATGCTAAGTGAAGCGCCATTCTCACTTTAAACACATTGTCAGTTCCGTTTCCTCCTGGCACAATGTAGAAGCCGTGGTCCTGAAGCCATCTCTGATTTGTGTCGAGCTAATGCAAATAGACTATCCATGATATTAGTGAGCGCAAGGGTGGGCTCACAACAGACTGTTCCCATCACCTCCCAGGGAGGGAACCCGGATGCTTTCTTTTAAACCTCCCCTGTAACCTGCTCAGTTACTCAAACTAATCTGCGACACTTACTGCTCTCCCATTTGTCCTGAACAATTGACCTTCTTTGAACATTGCTAAAGTTTCAGTTGATTAGACGTGGATATTTCAGAATCTGGATATGAGTCGTCCCTGTATTCTTTGGCTCAAATAGACATAGCGCCGTCTGCCACTGCACTCCCATTACCAACACAACCTTTCTTTATGTTGCTTTTCCATGTTTTTGCGAACGAAATCATTACCTCACACTGTGCTGTATTGATCCTCATCTGTCATACACCTGAGCACTCACCGACTTGTTGATGTCCTGTTGGAATTCGACACTGTCCACCACAAAGTTTACAAATTTGCAAATTGCTGCCAAAGACGAGCATTGAATTTTTTATTGAGTCACAATGCACACAGAACAACAGAAATATTGACACCCTCATTCGCATGAGCAAGAGAAATTTTGATAAACACCACACTGAGCAACTGAAAATTTGACACACACCCCACGGAGTCTATCAGTGAACTCTGTTTGCACATATGTTTGAATCAATTCAACTGCTTTTTTTCCCAGCTAGTGCAGGAATTGAACCCACCATGTTGGTTTCATTCTGTTTAATAAACCATACAGCTAGCCAACTGAACTAACCAACACCCAGAGTATGGCATAATGACGCATTATCCCCTACTGTTATATTCAACGTTGCTCTTCATAATTGATACAGTCCTGTGATTTTACCTCATCACCTATCATATGTACAAAACACATATTTGAACTCATGCATAAGGGCATCCAGATTCCATTGCATCTTATAACTCTTTCAACCCTCGTCATTTAGATGATACATATCCAAATATCTCTTTTCTATTATGTCATCGTACTTTCAAGGTCACTGGTTCAAAATCCTGGAAGTTTCTTTGAATGATGACAAGCGGTATATGACAGCTTGCTTCATCCGGAGCCTCATTGATGATGTTACCTAGTATGGTAATATAAGGTTTAAAAACGAACCTTCCAGCTCAGCAAGCAAAATGACATCCGGATTTCTGGGGGATGTTCGAATACCTGCTAATGAAGCTAAGCAACGCATTAACCTCGGTAGGAGTAGGTGACTTCCATCATCAAAATGACACAAAGATGAACAGCATCTCAGGATATGATGAAAGTCACATCTTTCCTGTTGGGGAAGTTCCAGATCATGGGTATTCTCTAAAACTGGGATGTTCATGGCCAATGTGACCACAGTGCTCATCTTGGTATGGTGGTCCCTGTTTTGTTGAAACGGGACAGGTTTGCATAACCCTGACGCCACTTTCTCTTTGAAACAGATTTCCATCACTCTGTGCAACTCTTTTACCAATTTGTTCGGAAAATATTCCTAGAAAATTAGTTGGCACTGCTAAATTACTTCACCTCGATGACCTAGCTAAACTCAAACTTCTATTTCTTTGCTCATAATCTCCCGTTCTGAAGATTTTCCACAGCTTGTTAGGTATATTGCATGATCTCACTGAATATATGCAGCCGCTCAAACACAATTGAGTAAACCATTCAAACACCTCCACGAACTTTCCACTGAGGCAAGAACGTACATTCCACAAATACACAGGATGCCCAATCATTGTTGATCCCAACAATTCACTTCCTTCCTTCTTTTTTACTCTCGTCTGTTCACATCACTTTCTACAGAGACAGTACAATTACTTTCAGCAACATTAATATTGTGACACTTCATCTCTCCATAGAAATGATTCACATAATAAATCATGACATTTTCTGAAGTCAACATCTCTCACACTAACAACAGTGGCGCCTCTGCATGCAAGTCAGAAGCATAGAAATATAGAACACATGGAAATATACAATCATGTCAGATACAGGCCCTGCATGCCTGCTCCACCAAGTATCACGTTCATGGATTACTTGACCAAGTTAATAGCCTAATGCTGTTTTCTCCGCAGAACTTTTGTTCCCATTTGCCCCAAGTGCAATGTCTAGCCATGCCTTGAATGCATTCAATGTTCTGGCATCAAGTAATCCCGCTAGAAAGAGATTTGACAGGTTAACAATTCGTTGGGTGAGGAAATATGTCCCCACCTCCATCCCAAATAATCCATCGCAAATTTCCATTCAGTGAGCGCTATTTTTGAGATGCACCCACCATAGCATTCTTTCTGCATGCATCCTGTTTGCCCTGTTAGAACTATGTAAATCTCTAAAAGAGCCATTCCCCCCACCACGTTCATCTGAACTCCAGCGAAAACAATCCTATGCAAATAAATTTATCCTCATCCGACAATCCTGCTGTACCCCGAATCAGCCTGGTAAACCTTCGCTGCATTCCGTCGACAGATATACATAGTTTTTTTTTAGATTACTTACAGTGTGGAAACAGGCCCTTTGGACCAACAAGTCCACAGCGACCCGCCGAAGCTCAACCCACCCAGAACCATTCCCCCACATCTTAACCCTTCACCTAACAATTTAGCATGGCCAATTCACCTAACCTGCACGTTTTTTTGGACTGTAGGAGGAAACCGGAGCACGAGGAGAAAATCCATGTAGACATGGGGAGAACGCATAAACTCCACGCAGTCAGTCGCCTGAGGCGGGAATTGAACCCGGGTCTCTGGCACTGTGAGGCAGCAGAGCTAACCACTATGCTACCGTGCTGCCCACAATGACCCCTTTCTCAGTAAAGATGATGAAAACTGCACACAATTTTCCAGGTATTGACTCACCAACGCCTCGCAACAACACATCCCTTCTCTTGCACTCTACACCTGTCACAATGAACGTCAAATACCACTTGCATTCTTAAACACCTGCAGCACTTACTTTCAGTGCTCCACTCTCTTTGACTGTATCCTCAATTTCCTGACCTACAAGCCACAATCAGTGAAGACTGGGAACAATATTTCATTTGCACTAACACCCAACACTGGAGACACTGCGATGCATACTCAGTATCCTACTGTACTCAGTACACCCATGATTGTTTTGGCAGTTGTCAAACTAATGCTATTTTCAAGTTATCTGATGACACCACCCTTGGAGGTCGAATCTCAGATGGCGATGAAACAGATGACAGACGTGACGTGGAGGACCTGGAAAAAATATGCACTGAGAACAACATCGATCTCAACCCCTGCAAAACCAAGAAACTCATTATTGACTTTCAGAAGGATGTTACTCATACCCCCCTACACACTAACAACACAGTTGGAAAGAGCGGAGAGTACCAACCTTCTGGGAGTGGTCATCCACAACACGTTTTCTTGGACTCTTCATGTGGCCACATTGTTTGCAAAGGCCCAACAATGTTTTATTTTCCTCAGGCAGTTGAGGAAATGTGGCATGACGGGAATCAGCTTGCCAACTTTTATTGGTGCGCCACGGAGAGCGCTCTGCCTGGATATATCACGACGTGGCATGGCAAATGGACCATTCAAGATCGAAGACCTTTACAAAGAGTGGTGAACTCGGAATCCATCTACCATGATTGCTGTCTAGGAAAGGCCGCCAGCATTCTTGAAGATCCATCTTAAATTGGCAAAGTTTTTCTCCAGCCTCTACAATCGGAGAGAAGGTGCAGAAGCCCGAATACACGCAGCAACAGGCTTTAAAACAGTTAATACCATACTGGTGTTGGGATACTGAATGGACTCGTTAACATTTAACATTCACCTATATCTGTGTTTTTGTTCTTTTGCCTCTGCTTACTGTTTATTTACTGTATATGCTACTTAGCTATGTGCTGTGCCTGTATTGCTCGCACTGTGCCTTGGTACACTTAACAATAAATTCAATTCAGTTCAGTGACTGGTGCACAACAGCATTCAGGTCCTGCTGCACAATCCCCTCTCTAAAAGTACAGCCATTTAAACAACAATCCTTTCTTCCAAAGTCAATAACCTCACATTTCTCCAAATTATACTCTATCTCCCATTGATTTTCACGCTCCTCCACCCTGTCCAGATCATGCTAGAGGACTTCTGCATCTTTGACAAAGTGCACCTCTCATCCAACTTGGTATGATCTGCAAACCTTGGAATGTTACGTTTTGTTCCCTTATCCAAATTAATTTTGCATATTATTTATAGTTGTATCCGAGAACTGCTGCCTATATTATCTCACCAGTTCTACCTGCTAATTTGAAATGCAACGTTAATTCCTCTTCTTTTTTCCTACCTGCCAACCATTTGCCTACTCATTTTAATAACTTCCGCCATTACCATGCGCTATAGGTTTCCACAAAAATCTCACTAAAAACTGTGCTCAGGGAGAGAAAAATGTGAAATAAATTCACTTTAAGCAGGATATCACGTACATATGGAAATGGAAATGATCTTCAGGAAGAAAAAAAGTAATGAGAGAGGAAAGTGACTCACTTTTTTGACAATCATGACGCGGGTAACACTGGCAAGAACAGATTTGTTGTCTAATCCGAATTTCCCTGAATTAAGTGGTTTGTTCGGCCATTCTGAGTTTGTCCAGAATGTAGATAGCACAGACTGAGTAAGAACTGCAAAATCTTTTTTTTCTAATGTATGCATGATCCAAAATCAGTGTCTTAAAATCTTGAAAGTGCTCAGGCAGTAATGGTGAGCACAGGTTAGTTGGACATTACAGCAACTGAAAGGTGGTAGGAACCACATTCCAACCCCCCTCCCCCATTTCTCCAAAATGTGAACCTGGGGCTCTGCGCTCCCATTACAGTGACACCACCACAATCTCACCATCTTCCAGAGAAACAACATCTGTCGGCAGCGGAGCTGGAAACCTTTTTGGGTGAATTAGTTCCAGTAAGAATGGTAAGTGGAAGAGACTTGGAATACGCAACTCTGAGCAGAACAAAAACACAGATGGTGGTATTTTCAGCAGCTGGCGTCAAACTGAGTTGGGGAATTGTGTATTGTGGAGTTGATACTGTACAGTGTTCGTGCTGAGGCGAATATGAAGGTAAAAATAAGATTAGGGCAATCTCACTCCTTGATTGATCCTCAGATATCGGCTTTGAAGTTAAAAATCAAAAGAAGTGAGGAAACGAACATTAGATAGGAACCATTAAATCTGCTTTCTCTCCACAGACAACTGAGCTGTTATGGTAATTTCTGTTTTTGTTTTTGGCTTTAATCACTTTGATAAGGGACAGAAATTATGAATGGCAATTACAGTTCTCCAAACCTTCCACAACTTAAATAACGATGATCAGAATTCAGTGCAACATATTCAGCGGAGTAAATAGTCAGATCGACACACTTACCAGGAACGCCAACCATAGCCAGGATAGGATAGTAACCAGCTTGGATCACCCAAAGTACACACAAGATCCGCATTGGCAAGGATGGCCAATTCTGAGAAAGCCAGGAAAGACCCCAGGATAAACTCCTGTCCATTGCTGGAATATCCCAGTCCGTTGTTCTCAGATTCTGATCCATTTTTCTAACGTTCCAGTCTGTTATTTTCAGATTCCGATCTCTCCTCTTCCTTTATCTGGAATTGCTGATCCCTGTAAGTGTCGGAGTCGATGATCCCGCTGATACTATTGGGTAACTCTTTGAACGGAGTCCCTTATAAATGAAAGAGGGGAACTCTCCAGCGGCATAATTAGAAACCATGGAAACTGACATAATTAAAGTCACTGAGCATAATTTCGAGTTAACTTCATCCAATATAACACCATTACATAGTCAATTAAATCGAATGTTGAGTCCAAGGAAGGCTGCCTCAGGATGGCCGAACCAGTTCTAACAGTATACAAAGAGGTGTGAGCAGAACACTTGAAATACACATTTGGAAATCGATTAAATTTTACAGGACAGTACAGACTTATATGCAATGGGGATGTCTTCAGTGTTTTCATAATGTTGAAACAGGTTTCAGAATCCTCTGCAATGGAAAAAATCTTTTATGAAGGGAAGAGAAAAAGCAATAGACAAAAACATGAACTAGTTACTTATAGATATTTAAAATACAATCGAAAGCAAGTGGGAAGATGTTGTTGCCACAGAGGACTATCAGTGATCATATTGAATCTTGTCATAAGTTCAAAGTAATTAATGCTGGATCTTTGCACATTGCCTCGAAGATTCTGTGTTATTTAATTTCTTGTCCAATATCTCTTCCAATCAAGATAACTTTAAATATAAACAGTTTGGTGACAGTATTAAAAAATATATATCGAGTTCAGGGCAAACATGACTGCTGTGTTTGGTTATTCAGCAACAACAGCGTGGTTATTACCAAGCCACTCTCCACAAACAATACTATGAGACAAATTAAACCACTTCAACGTTAACTGGAAACACTTCGACAGAAAGTTAAACTCATCATAAAAGACGAAATGACAGATTACCTCTGATGGTGTTCCGAAGCTATTCAGCTAAATGTTGCTGGTTCTGCACTCCCGTCCGTGACTAGGTGTTTTGGCTGAATTATTTATGTTCAGCTGACGGAGTTGGTTACAAAGCATACTCTGCACAATTGGTATACATGACTTTGGGTTTCTCAACCTAGAGTCAGAAACTGTTACAGTGTGTCTCAGGGAGAGAGTCAGAGAGTGCCACAGTGTGTCTCAGAGACTGTCACAGTGTCTCAGAGACTGTCACAGTGTCTCAGAGAATGTCTGTCAGTGTCGGAGAGAGTCAGAGAGTGGCAGAGCATATCTCAGAGTGTGACATAGAGTGTATCAGAGAGTGTCAGAGGGAGTCAGACAGTATCACAGTGTGTCATACTGCGTCTCAGAGAGTGTCACATTGCGTCTCATAGTGTCAGAGGGTGTCACACTTTGTCTCAGAGAGAGACAGGGACTGTCGCTGTGTGTCTCAGAAAGTGCCAGGGAGAGTCAGAGAGTGTCACAATGTGTCTCAGAGCGTCACAATAAGTCAGAGAGTTTCACAGTATGTCTCAGACAGTGTCAGAGAGATAGTCATACCGTAACACATTGTGTATCACAAAGTGTCAGAGAGTGTCTCAGTGTGCGTCAGAGTGTCCGAGAATGTCACAGTGTATGTCAGATAGTGACAGAGTGACTCAGGGAGTGTCACATTGTTCTTCAGAGATTGTAAGAGAGTTTCAGAGAGTATCACAGTGTGTCACAGAGTGAATCAGGGAGTGTCACAGTGTTTCACTGAGTTTCTCAAAGAGTGTCACAGTGTGTCTCAGAGAGAGACAGAGAGCGTAAAAGTGCGTCTCAGAGATGATAGAAACGGACAAAATGTCTCAGAGAGTAAAGTCAGTGTCAGAGAGCGAGCTAGAGAGTGTCACAGTGTTTCACAGAGTGTCAGAGAGTGTCGGAGAGTAGCACAATATTTCTCAGAGAGAGTCCTAGAGTGTCAATGTATATCTCAAGGAGTGTCAGAGAGTTGCAAAGTGTATCACAGTCTGTTAGAGAGTGTCATATTGTGCGTCTCATAGAGAGACAGAGAGTGTCGGAGAGTGTCACAGTCTGTCAGAGATTGTCACAGTGTGTCAGTGAGTGTCACCATATGTCTCAGCCAATGACAGAGACAGTCAGACAGTGTCACAGTTTGTTTCAGAGAGAGTCAGAGACTATCATAGGGTCTCAGAAAGTGTCAGCACCGTATATCTCAGAGAGTGTCACAGTGTGTCTCAGAGTATTGGATGGTGCACAGTGTTTCTCAGAGAGAGTCAGAGAGTGTCAGGGAGTGTCACAGTGTGTCAGGGAGTGTCATAGTGTGCATCAGTAAGTGTCAGAGAGTGTATCCGAGTGTGTCTCAGAGTGTCACAGCATGTCGGATTGCCACAGTGTGTCCGAGAGTGTCACCGTGTGTCTCACAGAATGTCAGAGCGAGACAGAAAGTGTCACAGTGTATCTCAGAGAGTGTCAGAGAGAGTTAGAGAGCGCCACAGTGTGTCTCACAATGTTAGAGAATGTCTCCGAGCGTTTCAGAGAGTGCCACAGTGTATCTCAGAGAGTGTTATAGTATGTCGGAGTGTCACAGTGTCTCAGAACTGTCAAAAGTGTTTCAAAGAGCGTCAGCGAGAGTCAGCGAGTGTCACAGAGAATTAGAGAATGTCACTGTGTATCTCAGAGAGTGTCAGAGCGTCACAGTGAGTCTCGGAGAGTATCAGAGCATGCCACAGCGTATCTAAGAAAGTGTCTCAGTGTGTCAGAGTATGTCACAATGTACCTCAGTGACTGTCAGTGATTGTCATAGCGTGTTTCAGAGAATGTCACGTTGTGGCACAGTGTGTCTCAGAGGGTGTCACAGTGCCTCAGGGAGTGTCAGTAAGAGTCACATAGAGTCAGAGAGTTTCAGACTGTATTAAAGAGAGTGTCACACTGTGTCAGAAAGTGTCCACGCTATCTCAGCGTCTCAGTCTATGCCACAGAGTGTTACAGTGCGTCAGGGAGAGTCAGAATATGTATCAGAGTTTGTCGGAGGGTGTCATAGTTTGTCTCCGAGAGTGTCACACTGCCTCAGAGAGTGTCAGAGAGAATCAGAGAGTGCCATAGCATATCACAGAGTGTGACACAGCGTGTCTCAGAGAGTGTCAGAGAGAGTCAGAGATTGTCACAGTGTGTCTCATAGTGCCAGGGTGTGTCACAGTGTGTCATAGATAGAGGCAGAGAGGGTCACAGTACGTCTCAGAGAGTGTCACAGAGTCAGACAGTATCACAGTATGTCATAGAGAAGTTTATAGAGACTTAGACGGTGTCACAGTATGTCTCATAGAGAGTAAGAGAGTGTCACAGTGTGCGTCAGGGAGTTTCACAGCATGTCGCAGAGAGTATCAGGGAGAGATAAAGAGTGTCACAGTGTGTTTCAGAGAGTCAGAGACTGTCACAGTGTGTCGGAGAGTGGAACAGTATGTCTCAGAGAGTGTCACAGCGTATCTCAGAGAGTCTGACAGTGTCACAGAGAGTATCAATCAGTGTCAGAAAGACTCAGAGAGTGGCACAGTATATCTCAGAGTGTGACATAATGTGTATCAGAGTGCCAGAGAGAGGCAGACAGTATTACAGTGTGTACTACTGCCTCTCAGAGTGTGTCACATTGCGTCTCATAGTGTCAGAGGGTGTCCCAGTGTCTCTCAGATCGAGGCAGAGAGTGTTACAGTGAGTCTCAGAGAGAGTCAGAAAGTAGCACATCGTGTCTCAGTGAGTATCATCGTGTGTTTCAGCGCGTTTCACAGTGTATCAGAGAGTACCACAGTGTGTCTCAGACAGTGTCAGGGAGAGTCAGAGAGTGTCGCAGTGTGTCTCAAAAAGTGTCAGAGAGAGTTGGAGAGTGTGAGAGTGTGTCACAGTCTGTCAGAGATTGTCATACTGTCTCAGAGAGTGTCAGAGTCTGTCACAGTGTGTCAGAGAGTGGCACCATATGTCTCAGCGAGTGACAGAGAGTCAAAGAGTGTCACAGTCTGTTTCAGAGAGAGTCAGAGACTGTCACAGTGTGTCAGAGAGTTGCAGCTCAGTATGTCTCAGACAGTGTCACAGTGTGTCTCAGATGTCAGAGGGTGTCACAGTATTTCTCAGAGAGAGTCAAAGAGTTTCAGGATTTATCACACTGTGTCAGGGAGAGTCATAGTGTGTATCAGAGTGTCAGAGAGTGTCTCCGAGCGTGTCAGAGTGCCACAGTGTGTCTCAGAGAGTGTCAGAGTATATCGGAGTATCACATTGTCTCAGAGACTGTCACAGTCTGTCAAAGATTGGCGGCACACTATGTCACAGTGAGTATCATAGTTTGTCTCAGAGTGTCGGAGGGTGTCACACTGTTTCTCAGAAAGACTCAGGGAGTGTCAGGGAGTGTCACAGTGTGTCTCAGAGAGTGTCAGAGTATGTCGGAGCGTCACAGTGTCTCAGAGGCTGTCACAGTCTGTCAGAGATATGCGGCACAGTATGTCACAGTAAGTGTCAGGGTTTGTCTCAGAGTGAGGTAGGGTGTCACACTGTTTCTCAGAGAGAGTAAGAGAGTGTCAAGGAGTGTCACAGTGTGTCTCAGAGAGTGTCAGGGAGGGTCAGAGAGTGCCAAAGTGTGACTCAGAGTGTCAGAGAATGTCTCCGAGCATTTCAAACAGTGTCACAGTTTGTCTCAGAAATTTTCAGCGGAAGTCAGAGTGCCACAGTGTTTTTCAGAGAGAGACAGAGAGCGTTACACTGAGTCTCGGAGAGTGTCACAGCGTATTCCGATATGTCTCAGAGAATGTCAGAGATTATCACAGTGTATCTCAGAGAGTGTCTCGGTGTGTCAGAGTGTCAAAGTCTGTCTCAGAGAGTGTCAGCGAGAATCAGAGAGTGCCACATTGTGTCTCAGAGAGAGAGAGTGTGTCACAGTGAGTCTCGGAGAGTGTCAGAGATGTTCACAGTGTGTCTTAGTGAGTGTCTCAGTGTTTCAGAGAATGTCACATTGTGTCTCAGAGAGTGTCAGAGGGTGTCACAGTGTTTCACAGAGAGTGTCAGAAAACTGTCATAGTGTCTCAGAGAGTGTCAGCCAGTGTCAGAAAGTGTCACAGAGAATCAGAGTGTCACAGTATGTCTCAGAGAGTTGCAGAGTGTCACAGTGTATTTCATTCAGTGTCAGAGAGAGTCAAAGCGTGTCTCAGAGAGAGTCACATTTTGGCAGTGTGTCTCAGAGAGTGTCACAGTGCCTCAGGGAGTATCAGTCAGAATCAGAGGGAGTCAGAGAGTGTCGCTGTTTGTCTCAGAGAGTGTCAGAACCAGTCAGATAGTGTCACAATATGTGTCAGAGAGTGACAGAGTGAGTCAGAGAGTATCACATTGTGTTTCAGAGAGTATCACAGTGTGTCTCAGCATCAGTCAGATAGTGTCACAGTGTTTCACGGAGTTTCTCAGAGAATGACACTGTGTGTCTCAGAGGCAAACAGAATGTCACAGTGTGTCTCAGAGAGAGACAGATCGTAACAGTCTGTCTCGGAGATGTCAGAAACGGTCACTGTGTCTCAGAGAGTAAAGTCAGCGTTTGAGAGATTTAGAGAGTGTCACACTGTGTCAGAGAGTGTCAGAGATTCGCACAATATGTCTTAGAGATAGTCCGAGAGGGTCACAGTATGTCTGAGGGAGTGTTGGAGGGTGTCACAGTGCGTCGCAGTCTGTAAGCGATGTGTCAAAGTGTGTCTCAGAGAGTGTCAGAGATTTGGGGAGTGTCAGAGTGTGTCACAGTCTGTCAGAGATTGTCACACTCTCTCAGAGAGTGTCAGAGCCTGTCACAGTGTGTACATGTGTCTCAGCGAGTGAAAGAGAGTCAACGAGTGTCACACTCTGTTTCACAGAGAGTCATAGTCTGTCACAGTGTGTCAGGGAGTGGCAGCACAGTATGTCTCAGAGAGTGTCACAGTGTGTCTCAGAGTGTCGGGTGGTGTCACAGTGTTTCTTAGAGACAGTCAAAGAGTTTCAGGGAGCATAACACTGTCTCACAGAGAGTCATAGTGTGTATCATAGAGTGTCAGAGAGTGTCTCCGAGCATGCTAGAGTATCACAGTGTGTCTCAGAGAGTGTCACGGTATGTCAGAGTGTCACAGTGTCTCAGACAGTCAAAGTCTGTCAAAGGGTGGCGGCACATTACGTCACAATGAGTGTCACAGTGTGTCTCAGAGAGTGTCAGAGGGAGAGTCAGAGAGTGTCAAAATGTGACTCAGAGCGCCAGAGAGTGTCTCCGAGCATTTCAAAGAGTGTCACAGTGTGTCTCAGAGAGTGTCAGCGAGAGTCAGAGAATGTCACAGCGTTTTCAGAGAGAGACAGAGAGTATCACAGTGAGTCTCGGAGAGTGTCAGAGCGTATTACAATATGTCTCAGAGAGTGTCAAAGAGTATCACAGTGTGTCTCAGAGAGTGTCACAGTGAGTTTCGGTGAGTGTCAAAGATTGTCACAGTATATCTCAGAGAGTGTCTCAGTGTGTCAGAGAATGTCACAGTATGTCTCAGACAGTGTCAGCGAGAATCAGACAGTGCCACATTGTGTCTCAGAGAGAGACAGAGTGTGTCACAGTGAGTCTCGGAGAGTGTCAGTGCGTGTCACAGTGTGACTCATGAGCGTCAGAGAGTATCATAGTGTGTCCGACAATGGATAAGTGTGTCTCAGAGAGTGTCACAGTGAGTTTCAGAGAGTATCAGAGATTGTCACAGTATATCTCAGAGAGTGTCTCAGTGTGTCAGAGAGTGTCACGGTGTGTCTCAGAGAGTTTCAGTGAGAATCAGAGAGTGCCATATTGTGTCTCAGAAAGAGACAGAGTGTGTCACAGTGAGTCTCGGAGAGTGTCAGAGCGTGTCACAGTGTCTCATGAGGGTTAGAGAGTATCATAGTATGTCCGACAGTGGATAAGTGTGTCTCAGAGAGTGTCACAGTGAGTTTCGGAGAGTATCAAAGATTGTCATAGTGTGCCTCAGAGAGTGTCAGGATGTCACAGTGTGTCTCTGAGTGTCAGAGACTGTCAGAGTGTCTCAGAGATTGTCAGTCAGTATCAGAGAGTGTCACAGAGAATCAGAGAGTGTCACAGTGTGTCTCAGAAGTGTCAGAGTGTCAGAGTGTATTTAAGTCAGTGTCAGGGAGAGTCATAGCGAGTCTCATAGAGTGTCACATTTTGGCACAGTGTGTCCCAGAGAGTGTCAAAGTGCCTCAGGGAGTATCAGTCAGAGTCAGAGAGTGTCACACTGTCTCAGAGAGTGTCAGAGAGTGACACAGTGTGTTTCAGAGAATGTCAGAGAGGATGAAAGTGCGTCAGAGAGTGTCACAGTGTGTCTCAGAGAGAGTTAGAGAGTGTCACAGTGAGTCAGAGTGTGTCACAGTGTGCCTCAGAGACTGCGAGAGAGCGTCATAGCGTAAGCCAGAGGGTGTCACATTGAGCGACAGTATGTATCAGAGAGAGTTACAGTGCCCCAGGGAGTCAGTCAGCCTCCGAGAGAGTCCGGGAGTATTACACTACGTCAGAGAGTGTCATACCGTGCCAGAGTCTCACTCTATGTCAGAGAGTGTGACAGTTCGTCAGAGAGTGTCACAGTGCATAGAATATAAAGCATAGAACAGTACAGCACAGAACAGGCCCTTCAGCCCATGATGTTGTGCCGACAAATGGTCAAATTTCTGTGACCATATGCATGTCCAGAAGTCTCTTAAATTTCCAGAATGACCTTGCTTCCATGACTGCTGCTAGCAAAGCATTCTTAGCTGTCTTTGTAAAGAATCCGCCCTTAACATCCCCTCTACATTTTATTCCAACCAGCTTAAAACTATGTCCCCTCGTGTTAGCCATTTCTGTCCTGGGAAACAGTGTCTGGCTATCGACTCTATCTATGCCTCTCATTATCTTGGGTCCCTCAATTAGGTACCCCTTGCTCCTCCTTTTCTCCAATGAAAAAAATCTGAGCTCAGTCAAACTGTCTTCATAAGATAAGCCCTGCAGTCGAGGCAGCATCTTGATAAACCTCCTCTGAAACCTTTCCGAGCATCCACATCTTTCTAATAATAGGGCGACCAGTACTGGAGGCAGTTTTCCAAGTGCGGTCTAACCAAAGATTTACAGAGCTGCAACAAGGTCTAACGACTATTAAACTCAATCCCCCTGTTAATGAAAGCCAAAACACCATGTGCTTTCTTAACAACCCTGTCCACTTGGGTGGCCATTTTGAGGGATCTGTGTATCTGCACATCAAGATCTCTCTGTTCCTCCACACTGCCAAGAATCCTATCCTTAATCCTGAATTCAGGGTTCAAATTCGACCTTCCAAAATGCATCACCTCGCATTTATCTGTTTGAACTCCATCTGCCACATCTCAGCCCATCTCTGCATCCTGTCAATGTTCCAATGTAGCCTACAGCAGACCTCTATACTGTCAACGACAGCTCCACCTTTGTGTCATCTGCAAACTTGCTGACCCATTCTTCAATCCCCACATCCAAGTCATTAATAAAAATTATAAACGGTAGAGGCGCAAGAATATTAGAAATAGTATAGTGGCTGCAGAAAGGCAGTTCGAGGGGGATCTGCCTTTGGAGGTAGTATGGGTTGAAGTCCGAAATAGGAAAGGAGCAGTCGACTTGTTGGGTGTTTACTATAGGCCACTCAATAGCAGCAGAGATGTGGAGAAACAGATTGGGAAGCAGATTTTGGAAAGGTGCAGAAGCCACAGGGTAGTAGTCATGGCGATTTCAACTTCCCAAATATTGATTGGAAGCTCTTTAGATCAAGTAGATTGTTCGACCAGAGGGGAGGCTATATTGGATTTGGTACTCTGTAACGAACCGGGTCAAGTGATGGGCTTGTTAGGAGGTGAGCATTTTGGTGATGGTGACCACAATTCTGTGACTTTCACCTTGGTTATGGAGAGAGATAGGTGCGCACAACAGGGTAGGTTTTACAATTAGGGAAGGGTAAATACGATGCTGCAAGACAGGATTTGAGGCGCATAAGTTGGGAGCATAGGCTGTCAGGGAAGGATGTCGTTGAAATGTGGAACTTTTTCAAGGAACAGATACTACGTGTCCTTGATATGAATGTACCTGTCAGGCAGAAAAGTGATTGTCGTGTGAGGGAACCTTGGTTGACGAGGGAGGTTGAATGTTTAGTGAAGAGGAAGAAGGAGGCTTACATAAGGTTGAGGAAACAGGGTTCAGACAGAGCGTTGGAGGGATACAGGATAGCCAGGAGGGAGCTGAAGAAAGGGATTAGGAGAGCTAAGAGCGGGCATGAAAAATATTTGGCGGGTAGAATCAAAGATAACCCCAAGGCCTTTTATGCGTATGTGAGAAACATGAGAATGACGAGAACGAGGGTAGATCCGATCAAGGACTGGAGTGGGAGACTGTGCATTGAGTCGAAAAAGATAGGAGAGGTCTTGAATGAGTACTTTTCTTCAGTATTTACAAATGAAAGGGACTATATTGTTGAAGAGGAGAGTATGAAACGGACTGGTAAGGTAGAGGAGATACTTGTTAGGAAGGAAGATGTGTTAGGCATTTTGAAAAACTTGAGGATAGACAAGTCCCCCGGACCTGACGGGATATTTCCTAGGATTATGTGGGAAGCAAAAGAGAAAATTGCAGAGCTGTTGACAATGATCTTTTCGTCTTCACTGTCAACCGGGGTGGTACCAGGGTACTGGAGAGTGGCGAAAGTTGTACCCCAGTTCAAAAAAGTGAATATAGATAACCGCGGGAATTGCAGGCCAGTTAGTCTTACTTCGTTAGTAGGCAAAGTAATGGAAAGGGTACTGATGGATAGGATTCATGAGTGTCTGGAAAGACACTGCTTAATTAGGAACAGCTAGCACTGATTTGTGAGGGGTAGATCTTGCCTTACACGTCTTATTGATTTCTTTGAGGAGGTGACCAAGCATGTAGATGAGGGTAGAGCAGTGAATGTAATGTACATGGATTTTAGTAAGGCATTTCATAAGATTCTCCATGGTACTCTTATGAGGAAAATTAGGAGACATGGGATAGTGGGAAGTTTGACCAAATGGATAGAGAACCGGCTAACCAGTCGAGGTCAGAGAGTGGTGGTAGATGGTAAATATTCAGCCTGGGGCCCAATTACAAGTGGAGTTGCGGAGGGATCAGTTCTGGGTCCTCTGCTGTTTGTAAGTTTTATTAATGACTTGGAAGAGGGAGTCGAAGGGTGGGTCAGTAAATTTGCAGACGATATGAAGATTGGTGGGGTTGTGGATAGTGAGGAGTGCTGATGTCGGCTGCAAATGGACTTAGATATGATGCAGAGTTGGACTGAGGAGTGGCAGATGGAGGTCAAACCTGTCAAGTGTGAGGTTGTCAGTTTTGGAAGGACAAATACGAATGCGGAATACAGGGTTAACGGTAGGGTTCTTAGTAAGGTGGAGGAGCAGAGGGATCTTGGGGTCTATGTTCATAGGTCTTTCAAAGTTGCCACTCAGGTGGATAGAGCTTGTAAGAAGGCCTCTGGTGTATTAGCGTTCATTAGCAGAAGGATTGAATTCAAGAGTCGTGAGGTGATATTGCAGCTGTATAGGACCTTGGTAAGGCCACATTTGGAGTACTGTGTGCAGTTCTGGTCGCCTCACTTTAGGAAAGATGTGGAATCTTTGGAGAGGGTGCAAAGGAGATTTACCAGGATGTTGTCTGGAATGTAGAATAGGTCATACGAGGGTAGGTTGAGAGTGCTAGACCTTTTCTTATTGGAACGGCGAAGGATGAGGGGTGACTTGATAGAGGTTTATAAAATGATCGTGGGAATAGATAGAGTAGACAGTCAGAGAGATTTTCCCTGGGTACAACAGAGTGTTACAAGGGAACACAAATTTAAGGTGAAGGGTGAAAAGTATAGGGGGCATGTCAGAGGCATGTTCTTTACCCAGAGAGTGGTGGGGGCATGGAATGCATTGACTGTGGGAGTGGCAGACTCCCAATCATTGGTGGCATTGAAGCAGAAATTGGATAGGTACATGGATAGGTGCTTAAGATAGGTCAAATGTTCGACACAACATCGTGGGCCGAAGGGCCTGTTCTGTGATGTATTGTTCTATGTTCTGTGTTCTATGACAGAGCCCTGTGGAACACCACTCACCACTGACATCCAGGTAAATATTTTCCTTCTACTACCGCTCGCTGTCTTCTGTATTCAGACAGCTATGTTCCCCGAATTCAAATCCTCCTGACCTTCTGAATGAGCTTACCATGGGGAACCTTATCAAATGCCTTGCTGCACTCCATATACACCACATCCACAGCACGACGCTCGTCAATTTTTCTAGTCACATCCTCAATGAAATCGATAACGTTTGTGTGGCATGACCAGCCCCTCACAAAGCCGTAGAATAAAGTGGAGATGCCGGAGATCAGAGATGAAAAATGTGTTGCTGGAAAAGTGCAGCAGGTCAGGCAGCATCCAAAGATCAGGGGAATCGACGTTTCGGGCATAAGCCCTTCCTCATGAATGAAGTGGGTGTGCTAAGCAGGCTATGATAAAATATAGGGAGGAGGGACTTGGGTGAGGGCCGTTAGGAATACGATAGGTGGAAGGAGTTTTAGGTGAGGGTGATAGGCCGTAGTGGGTGTGGAGGCAGTGAGGTCGGGAAGAATATTGCAGGTCAAGAAGGTGGTGCTGTGTCCGAGGGTTGGGACGGAGATAAGGTAGGGGGAGGGTAAATGAGGAATCTGGGGAAATCTGCTATCATCCCTTCTAGTTGGAGTGTTCGTAGGCGGAAGAAGAGGCGCTCTTCCTCTAGGTGTCATATTTCCATGGTCTTGCGATGGAGCAGGCCAAGGACCTGCATGTCCTTGGCGGATTGGGAGGGGGAGTTCAAGTGTTCAGCCACTGGGCGGTTGGGTTGGTTGGTGTGGGTGATTAAGAGGTGTTCTGTGAAACGTTCCGTAAGTATGTGGCCTTTATCTCCAATGTAGAGGAGGCCACATCGGATGGAGTGGATGCAGTAAATGATGAGTGTGGTGGCACAGTTGAATTTGTGACGGATATGGAAGGATCCTTGGGGCCTTGGACGGAAGAGAGGTGAGAGGTGTGGGCGCAAGTTTTGCATTTCATGCCGTGTTAACTGCATTTAATCAAGCTATGCTTTTCCAAATGCTCATAAATCCTATCACTCAGAATCCTTTCTAACATCTTGCAGACGATAGACATGAGACTTACTGGTCTGTAATGGCCGGGGATTTCCCTATTTCCTTTCTTGAAGAGGGGAATTACATTTGCCTCTCTCCAGTCCTCAGGTACGACTCCAGTGGAGAGCGAGGATGCAAAGATCTTCACAAGTGGCGAAGCCATTGCATTTCTCGTTTCCCAAAGCAGCCGAGGACAAATCTGGTCCCGGCCTGGCGACTTGTCAATCTTAATGTTTGACAAAATTTTCAGCACAAACGCTTCTTCCACCTGTATTCTTTCTATCATGCACATCTGCTCTTTAACGGCTTCATTCACTGCAAAGTTCGTTTCTTTTGTAAAGACAGAAGCACAAAAAACATTTTGGACTTCCCCTACCTCCTCAGACTCCACACACAGGCTCTCTATGCTATCCTTGATCGGCCCTACTCGTTCTTTGACCATTCTCTTATTCTTCAGAGTTTGTCAGAGTGTTATCGTTTGTCTCGGAGAGTGTCACGGTGTCTCAGAGAATGTCTCTCAGAGTCAGAGAGAGTCAGAGAGTGGCACAGGACATCTAACAGTCTGACACAGTGTGTGTCAGAGAGTGTCAAAGAGAGTCAGACAGTATCACAGTGTGTCTCAAAGAGTGTCAGAGTCTGTTAGAGTGTGCCTCAGAGATTTTCACCATATGTCTCAGGGAGTGACACAGATAGTCAGAGAGTGTCAAAGTGTGTTTCAGAGAGAGTCAGAGACTGTCACAGTGTCTCAGAGAGTGTCATTCAATGTCAGAGAGATTCAGAGAGTGGCAAAGCATATCCCGGTGTGTGGCACAGTGTGTGTCAGAGAGAGACGGATAGTTTCACAGTGTGTCATATTGCGTTCAGAGAGTGTCAGAGTGTCACAGTGCTTCTCATAGTGTCGGAGTGTGTCACAGTGTGTAACAGATAGTGTCAGAGAGTGTCATGTGAGTATCAGAGAATGTAACAGAGGGTCAGACAGTATCACAGTGTGTCTCAGAGAGAGACAGTGAGCGTCCCAGTGTGTCTCAGAGAGTGTCAGAAAGGGTCACAGCGTCTCAGAGAGTAGAGGCAGTGTCAGAGAGTGTCACAGTGCGTCAAAGAGTAGCACAATATGTCTCTGAGCGTGTCCGAAAATGTCACTGTATGTCACAGAGTGTCAGAGAGTTGGACATTGTTTATCAGTTTGTTAGAGAGTGTAACCATGTGTCACAGAGAGTTTCAGAGTGTCAGAGAGTGTCACAGTCTGTCAGAGATTGTCTCAGTGACTCAGAGAGTGTCAAAGTCTGTCACAGTTTGTCATGAGAGTCAACATATGTCTCATCGAGTGGCAGAGGCAGACAAAGAGTATCAGAGAGAGTCAGAGACTGTGACAGTGTGTCAGGGTGAGTCATAGCATGTCTCATAGAGTGTCAGAGGGATTCAGAGAGTGCCACAGTTTGTCTCAGAGAGTGGCACAGCGTGTCTCAGAGAGTGCCTCTGAGCGTGTTAGAGAGTCTCACAGTGTGTCTCAGTGAGTGTCACAGTCTGTCGGAATTCCATAGTCTGCCTCAAAGAGTGCCACATTGTGTGACAGAGAGTGAGACAGTGTGTCTCAGAGTGTGTCAGAGAGAGTCAGAGAGTATCACAATGTCTCTAGGAGAGTGCCACAGTGTGTCACAGAGAGTGTCACAGTATGTCAGAGATTGTCACAGTGTGTCTCAGTGAGTGTCACAGTGTGTCAAAGAGTGCCACAGCGTGCCTCAGAGAATGTTAGAGGGAGTCATAGCGTGTGTCGGAGAGTGACCCATTGTGGCACAGTGTGTCTCAGAGAATGTCAGAGTGCCTCAGGGAGTGTCCGTCAGACTCAGAGAGACTCCGAGGGTGTCACACTGTCCCAGAAAGGGTCACACCGTGTCATAGTATCACTTTATGTCAGAGAGTGTTGCAGTTCGTCAGAGAGTGTCACAGTATGTCTCAGAGTTTGTCAGACAGTGCCATAGTTTGTCTCAGAGAGTGCCAAGTGTCCCAGCGAGTGTCAGTCAGTGTCAGAGAGAGTCAGAGAGTGGCACTGGATATCTCAGAGTGTGCCACAGTGCATCTCAGAGAGTGTCAGAGAGATTCATAGTGTCACACAGAATCAGAGAGTGCCACAGTGTGTCTCAGAGAGTGTCAGAGTGTCACAGTGTGTTTCAGAGCAAGTCAGAAAGAGTAAGAGAGTGAAACAGAAAATCAGAATGCCACCGTGAGTCCCAAAGAGAGTCAGAGTGTCACAGTGTGTTTGAGAGAGTGTCAGAGAGAGTCACAGCGTGTCTCAGAGAGTGTTGCATTGTGGCACAATGTTTCTCAGAGAGTATCAGTCAGAATCAGAGGGAGTCAGAGAGTGTCACATTGTCTGAGAGAGAGTCAGAGAGTGTTACAGTGTGTCTCAGAGAGAGACAGCGATTGTCACAGTGTGACTCGGAGAGCGCCACAGTGTGGCTCAGAGACTGTTCGAGAGCTTCACAGTGTGTCCGAGAACGTCACAGTGTGTCTTAGAGAGTGTCAGAGAGTGTCACAGTGTGTCACAGATTGTCACCGTGTGTCTCACAGAGTGTCATAGTGCGTTAGAGTGTGTCACAGTGTTCCTCAGAGACTGTGAGAGAGAGAGTCATAGCGTGTGTCAGAGAATGTTACATCGTAGCACAGTGTGTCTCAGAGAGTGTTACCGTGACTCAGGGAGTGTCAGTCAGAATCAGAGAGAGTCGGAGAGTATCACACTGTGTCGGAGAGTATCACACCGTGTCAGAGTCTCACTCTATGTCAGAGAGTGTTACGATTCGTCAGAGAGTGTCACAGTATGTCTCAGAGTTTGTCAGAGAGTGTCATAGTTTATCTCTGAGAGTGTCACAGCGTCTCAGAGAGTGTCAGTCAGTGTCAGAGAGTGTCATAGAGAGACACAGGATATCTCAGAGTGTGCCACAGCATGTCTCAGAGAATGTCAGAGAGAGTCAGAGAGTGTCACTGTGCGTCTCTGATACAGACAGAGAATGTCACAATGTGTCAGAGAGAGCGTTAGAGAGAGTCAGATCGTATCACAGAGTGTCATACTGCCTCTCAGAGAGTGTCAGAGAGTGTCACAGTGCGTCTCATAGTGTCAGAGTGTGTCACGGTGTGTCACAGATAGAGGCAGAGAGTGTCTCAGTTAGTCTCAGGGAGTGTGACAGAGAATCAGACAGTAGGACAGTGTGTCTCAGAGAGAGAGAGAGACAGTGAGCGTCACAGCGTGTGTCAGAAAGGGTCAAGGTGTCTCAAAGAGTAAAGTCACTGTCAGAGGGCGTCGCAGTGTGTCAGAGTGTAGCACAATATGTCTCAGAGAGAGTCCGAATGCGTCGCAGTATGTCTCAGAGAGTGTCAGTGTGTTGGGCAGTGTTTCATCGTCTGTTACAGACTGTCACAGTGTGACTCAGAGAATTTCGGAGAGTCGGAGAGTATTACAGTCTGTGAGAGATTCTCACAGTGTCTCAGAGAGTGTCAGAGTCTGATAAGGTGTGTCATGAGTGTCACCATATGTCTCAGCGAGTGGCAGAGACAGTCAGAGAGTCTCACAGTGCGTTTCAGAGAGAGTCAGAGACTGTGACAGTGTGTCAGTCGGTGGCAGAACAGTATGTCTCAGAGAGTGTCACTGCCTGTCTCAGAGATTGTCGGAGAGTGTCACAGTGTGTCTCATAGAGAGAGTCAGAGAGTGTCAGGGGTCGTCACAGTGTTTCAGGGAGAGTCATAGCATGTCTTAGAGAGTGTCAGAGAGTGCCACAGTGTGTCTGAGAGAGTGCCGCAGTGTGTCTCAGACAGTGTCAAAAAGTGTGCCAGTGTCTCCGAGAGTGTCAGTCAGTGTCAGAGAGAGTCAGAGAGTATCACAGTGAGTCAGATATTGTCACAATGTGTCTCAGAGTTTGTCAGAGAGTGTCATAGTTTGTCTCAGAGAGTGTCACAGTGTCTCAGAAAGTGTCAGAGAGAGTCGGAGAGTGGCACAATATATCTCTGAGTGTGGCACAATGTACATCAGAGAGTGGCAGAGAGAGTCAGCGAGGATCACAGTGTGTCCTACTACGTCTCAGAGAGTGTCACAGTGCGTCTCATAGTGCCAGAGGGTGTCACAGATAGAGACAGATAGTGTCACAGTGAGTCTCAGAGGGTGTGAGAGAGAGTCAGACAGTAGCACAGTGTGTCTCAGAGAGTGTCAAAGAGTGTCACATTGTGTTTCAAAGAGATTCACAATGTATCAGTGAGTTTCACAGTGTGTCTCAGAGAGAGTCAAAGAAAGTCAGAGAGTGTCAAAGTGTGACTCGGAGAGTTTATGAGAAAGTCAGAGCGTGTCACAATGTGTCTCAGAGAGAGTCAGAGAGTGTAACAGTGTGTTTCGGAGAGAATCAGAGAGTGTCACAATGTGCCTCAGAGACTGTCAGAGAGTCATAGCGTGTCTCAGAGAATATCACATTGTGGCACAGTGGGTCTCAGAGAGTGTGACAGTGCCTCAGGGAGTGCTAGTCAGAGTCAGAGGGTGTCAGAGAGTATCACAGTGCGTCGTACTACGTCTCAGAGAGTGTCACAGAGCGTCTCATTGTGCCAGAAAGTGTCACAGGTAGATACAGATAATGTCACAGTGAGTCTCAGAGAGTGTGTGAGACAGAGAGAGAGCCAGACAGTAGCACAGTGTTTCTCAGAGAGTGTTAGAGAGTGTCGCCGTGTGTTTCAGAGAGTTTCACAGTGTGTCTCAGAGAGCGTCATAAAAAGTCAGAGAGTGTCACAGTGTCTCTCAGAGAGTGTCATAGCATGTCTCAGACAATGTCACAATGGCACAGTGTGTCTCAGAGAGTGTCACAGTGCCTCAGGGAGAGTCAGTCAGAGGCAGAGAGAGTCAGAAAGTAACACACTGTGTTAGAGAGTGTTACACTGTGTCAGTAAATGTCACACTGTCAGAGAATATCACAGTGTGTTTCAGATAGTGTCACTGTGTTTCAGAGAGTGTCACAGTGTCTCAGAGAGAATCAGAGTGTGTTACAGTGTCTCAGAGAGTGTCACAGTGCGTCAGAGAGTGTTACAATGTGCCTCAGAGACTGTCAGAGAGAGTCATAGCTTGTCTCAGAGAATATCACATTGTGGCACGATGTGTCATAGAGAGTGTCGCAGTGCCTCAGGGAGAGTTAGTAAGAGGCAGAGAGAGTCAGAGAGTATCACGCTGTGTCAGAGAGTGTCACACAGTGTCAGAGAGTGTCACACCGTCTCAGAGTCTCAGTCTTTGTCAGAGAGTGTTACAGTGCGTCAGAGAGTGAACCAGTATGGCTCAGAGTTTGTCGCCGAGAGTGTCATAGTTTGTCTCCGAGAGTGTCACAGTGTCTCAGAGAGTGTCAGTCAGTGTCAGAAAGAGTCAGAGAGTGTCACAGTATGTCTCATAGTGCCCGGGTGTGTGACAGTGTGTCACACATAGAGACAGAGAGTGTCACAGTGTGTCTCAGAGAGTGTCAGACAGTAACAGTGTGTCATAGAGAGTGTTAGAGAGAATCAGATAGTATCACAGTATGTCATAGAGCGTCTCAGAGAGTATCAGCGAGTGTCCCAGGGCGTCTCATAGCGTCAGAGTGTGACACAGTTTGTCGCAGATAGAGGCAGACAGTGTCACAGTGAGTCTCAGAGAGTGTGACAGAGAGTCAGACAGTATCATAGTGTGTCTCAGAGAGAGAGAGAGTGTCACAGTGTGTCTCAGAGAGTGTCAGAAAGGGTCACAGGGTCTCAGAAAGTAATCTCAGTGTCAGAGAGTGTAACAGTGTGTCAGAGTGTAGCACAATATGTCTCAGAGAGGGTCCGTGTGTGTCACAGTATGTCTCAGAGCGTGTCAGAGAGATGGACAGTGTTTCACAGTCTGTTAGATGGCGTCACAATGTGTGTTAGAGAGTTTCACAGAGTCGGAGAGTGTCACAGTCTGAAAGAGATTGTCACAGTGTCCCCGAGAGTGTCGCAGTCTGTCACAGTGTGTCCTGAGTGTCACCACATGTCTCAACGAGTGGCAGAGACAGTCAAAGAGTGTCACAGTGTATTTCAGAGAGAGTCAGAGACTGTGACAGTGTCTCAGAGAGTGTCAGCACAGTATGTCTCAGAGAGTGTCACAGCGTGTCTCAGAGAGTGTCGGAGGGTGTCACAATGTGTCTCAGAGAGTGTCAGAGAGCGTCACAGTGTATCTCAGAGAGTGGCACAGTGTGTCTCAGAGAGAGTCACAGCATGTCGGAGTGTCACAGTGTGACTCAGAGAGTGCCACAATGTATCTCTCTGAGAGTGCGCCAGTGTGTCTCAGAGAGTGACAGAGCGTGTCGCAGTATGCCGCAGTGATGCCTAGGAGAGTGTCAGAAAGTGCCCGAGAGCCTCAGAGAGTGTCAGTCAGTGCCAGGGAGAGCCAGAGAGTATCACAGCGTGTCTCGGAGAGTGTTCGAGAGTGTCACATTGTGTCAGAGAGTGTCACCTCGTGCCTCAGAGAATGTCAGAGACGGTCAAAGAGTGTCACAGTGTGTTTCAGAGAGAGTCAGAGACTGTCACAGTATGTCAGAGAGTGGCAGCACAGTATGTCTCAGAGAGTGTGACAATATGTCTCAGAGACTGTCGGAGGGTGGCACAGTGTGTCTCAGAGAATGCCAGAGAGTGTCAGGGAGTTTCACAGTGTGCCTGGGAGAGTGATAGTGTGTCTCAGAGAGTGTCAGAGAGAGTCATGGAGTGCCACAGTGTGTCTCAGAGAGGGTCACAGTATGTCGGACTGCCACAGTGTGTCTCAGAGAGTGCGCCAGTGTGTCTCTCAGAGTGTGCCACAGTGTATCTGAGAGAGTGGCAGAGAGTGTCACAGTGTGCCTCAGTGTGTTTAAGAGACTGTCAGAAAGTTCTGAGAGTCTCAGAGGGTGTCGGTTAGTATCAGAGAGACTCCGAGGGTATCACAATGTGTCAGAGAGTGTCACAGTGTGTCTCAGAGAGTGTCACCGCGTACCTCAGAGAATGTCAGAGACAGTCATAGAGTGTCAAAGTGTTTTTCGGAGAGAGTCAGAGACTGTGATAGTGGGGTCAGAAAGTGGCATCACAGCATGTCTCAGAGAATATGACAGTGTGTTTCAGAGTGTCGGAGAGTGTCACAGTATTTCTCAGAGAGAGTCAGAGAGAGTCGGGAAGTGTCACAGCATGTCTGGAAGAGTCATACTGTGTGTCAGAGAGTTAGAGAGTGTCACAGTGTGTCTCTGAGGGTGTTAGACAGAGTCGGCGAGTGCCACAGTGTGACTCAGAGTGTTTAAGATTATCTCTGAGCGTTTCAGAGAGTGTCACAGTGTGTCTCAGAGAGTGTCACTGTATGTCGTTGTATCACAGTGTGTCATAGACCGTCACAGTGTTTCTCAGAGAGGGTCAGCGAGAGTCAGAGAGGGCCACTGTGTGTCTCAGAAGGAGACAGAGAGTGTCACAGCGAGTCTCGGAGAGTGTCAGAGTGCATCACAGTGTGTCTCAGAGAGTGTCACAGTGAGTTTTGGAGAGTGTCATAGATTTTCACAGTGCTTCTCAGAGCGTGTCTCAATGTGTCAGATAATGTCACAGTGTGTATCAGGGAGTGTCAGCGAAAGTCAGAGAGTGCCACATTGTCTCTCAGAGACAGAGAGCGTCACAGTGAGTCTCAGAGAGAATCAGAGAGGGTCACAGTGTGTCCGAGAGTGTCACAGTGTGTATCGGAGAGTGTCACAGTGAGATTCGGAGAGTGTCAGAGATTGTCACAGCGTGTCTCAGAGAGTGTCTCAGTGTGTCTAGGAGAGTGTCAGAGAGTGTCACAGAGCATCTCATGATGACAGTGGGATTCACAGTGTGTCACAGATAGTCACATTGAGTCTCAGAGAATATGATAGAGATTCAGACAGTATCACAGTGTGTCTCAGAAAGTGTTAGTGAGAGTCAGAGAGTGTCACAGTGCAATAGAGAGTGGCACAGTATGTCTCAGAGAGTGTCAGTGAGTGTCAGAGAGTATGAGAGAGAAACAGACAGTGTCACAGTGCGTCTCAGAGCGTGTCAGAGAGTGTCACCGTCTGTTTGAGAAAATGTGACAGTGAGTTTCGGATAGTGTCAGAGATTGTCGCAGTGTGTCTCAGAGAGAGTCTCGGTGTGTCAGAGATTGTCACTGCGTGTCTAGGAGATGATCAGAAAGTGTCACAGTGTCTCAGAGAGTGTTGGTTAGTGTCAGAGATAGTCAGAGAACATCACCGATTGTCACAGAGTTTCACAGTGTCTCAGAGAGTGTCAGAGAGAATCAGAGAGTATCACAGTGTGTTTCAGACAGTGTCAGAGAGAACCACAGCATGTCTCACAGAGTGTCACATTGTGGCACAGTTTGTCTCAGGGAGTGTCACAGTGACTCAGGGAGTGTTCATCAGACTCAGAGGAACTCCGAGAGGGTCACACTGTGTCAGAGTGTGTCACAATTTGTCAGAGTCTCACTCTATGTCAGAGAGTGTTACAGTCCGTCAGAGAGTGTCACAGTATGTCTCAGAGGTTGTCAGATAATGTCGTAGTTTGTCTCCGAGAGTGTCACAGTGTCTCAGAGAGTGTCCGTCAGTGTCAGAGAGAGTCAGAGAGTGGCACAGGACATCTCAGAGTGTGCCACACTGCGTCTCAGAGAGTGTCAGAGAAATTCAGAGAGTGTCACAGAGAATCAGAGAGTATCACAGTGTCTCAGAGTGTGTCAGTGTGTAACAGTGTCAGAGAGTGTCAGAGAGTCACAGCATGTCTCAGAGAGTGCAACGTTGTGGCACAGTGTGTCTCAGAGAGTGTCACAGTGCCTCAGGGAGTATCAGTCAGAATCAGAGAGGGTCAGAGAGTGCCACACTATGCCTCAGAGACTGTCAGATAGCATTACAATGTGTCAGAGAGTGTCACAATGCGTTTCAAAGAGTGTCAGAGAGTGTCACAGTGTGTCAGAAATTGTCACAGTGTGCCTCACAGAGTGTCACAGTGTGTCAGAGTGTGTCACAGTGTACCTCAGAGATTGTGAGAGAGAGTGTGTCTGAGAGTGTCACATTGTGGCACTGTCTGCAGGGAGTGTCACAGTGAGTTAGGGAGTGGCAGTTAGACTCAGCGGGAGTATGAAAGGGTCATACTGTGTCACAGAGAGTCACACCGTTTCTTAGTCTCACTCTATGTCAGAGAGTGCTACAGTTCGTCAGAGAGTGTCAAGGTATGTCTCAGAGTATGCCAGGGAGTTTCATAGTTTGTCTCAAAGAGTGTAACAATATCTCAGAGAGTGTCAGTTAGTATCACAGAGAGTCAGAGAGTGGCACAGGATATCTCAGAGTGTGCTACAGTGTGTCTCAGAATGTGTCAGCGAGAGTCAGAGTTTCACAGTATGTCTCATAGTTCTAGAGGGTGTCGCAGTGTGCCTCAGGGAGTGTCAGAGAAAGTCAGACTGTATCACAGTGTGACTCACAGAGTGTTAGTGAGAGTCATAGAGTGTCACAGTGTCTGAGTCACTGAGAGTGTCAGAGTCTGTCAGAGTGTGTCTCAGAGAGTCTCACCACATGTCTCAGAGAGTGACAAAGAGAGTCAGAGAGTGTCACAGTGTGTTTCAGATAGAGTCAGAAACAGTCACAGGGTGTCAGAGGGTGGCACGGTATGTCTCAGAGAGCGTCAGAGAGTCTCACCGTGCGCCCATAGTGTATCACAGTGTATCACAGACAGAGACAGAATGTGTCACAGTGTGTCTCAGAGAGTGTTAGAGAGTGTCACCGTGTGTTTGAGAGAGATTCACAGTGTATCAGAGAGTATCACAGTAGTTTCAGAGTATATCACAGTGTCAGAGGGTGTCACAATGCTTCTCCGAGAGTAACACAGTGAATTAGAGAGTGTCATATTCCGTCTCAGAGATTGTTAAAGTGTGTCAGAGTGTGTCTCAGTGTCAGAGCGCGTCATAGTGTGTCGCAATGTGTCACAGACTGTCAGAGAGTGTTACAATGTGTCTCAGAGTGTGTACGAGAGTGGAGAGTGTCACAGTGTTTCACGGAGTTTCTCAGAGTGTATCACAGTGTGTCTCAAAGGGAGACAGAGGGCGTCACAGTGTGTCTCAGAGAGTGTCAGACAGGGTCACAGTGTTCTAGATAGTAAAGTCAGTGTCAGGGAGTGTCACAGTGTGTCAGGGAGTGCACAATATGTCTCATAGTGAATCAGAGAGAGTCACAGTATGTCTCAGAGAGTCAGAGTGTCTCAGTGTGCCTCAGTCTGTCTGTCAGTGATTGTTACAGTGTCTCAGAGAGTATCAGAGTCTGTCAAAGTGTGTCAGAGAGTGTCAACATATGTCTCAGCCAGTGCCAGAGACAGTCAGAGAGTATCCCAGTGTGTCAGAGAGAGTCAGAGAGTGTCAGGAAGTGTCACAATGTGTCAGGGAGACTCATAGTGTGGCTCAGAGAGTGTCAGAGAGAGTTAGAGAGTGCCGCAGTGTGTCTCAGAGAGTGCCATAGTGAGTCTCAGAGAGTGTCTCCGAGCGTGTCAGAGAGTGCCACAGTGTGTCTCAGAGATTGTCACAGTATGTCGGAGCGCCACAGTGTGTCTCAGAGAGTGTCACAGTGTGTCTCAGTGAGTGCTACAGTGTGTCTCCAAATGTCAGGGAGTGTCACAGTGTGCCTCAGTGTATCTAGGAGAGTGTCAGAAAGTTTCCCGGTGTCTCAGAGAGCGCCAGTCAGTGTGAGGGAGAGTGAGAGAGTCAGAGAGTTAAAGTGTGTCTCAGAGAGTACCGAAGATTGTCAGAGATTGTCATAGAGTGTCGCAAGCGTGTCAGAGTGTCACAGTCTGTTTTGGAAAGTGTCGGACAGGACCAGAGAGAGACCAGTGTGTCTCAGAGAGTGTCACATTGTCTCAGACAGTGTCAGAGAGTGCCACACTGTGTCTCAGAGACTTTCAGAGAGTATCATAGTGTGTTAGAGCGTGACACGCGTGCCAGAGATTGTCACAATGCGTCAAACAGTGTCACAGTGTGCCTTAGAGACTGTCAGAGAAAGTGATAGCGTGTGTCAGAGAGTGTTACATTGTTGCACAGTGCGTCTTAAACAGTGTCACAGTGCCTCAGGGAGTGTCAGTCAGACTCAGAGAGACTCCGAGAATGTCACACTCTGTCAGAGAATGTCACACCATGTCAGAGTCTCACATTATGTCAGAAGGTCACAGTAGTGTCAGAGAGTGTCAGTCAGTGTCAGAGAGAGTCAGAGGGTGGCATATACCAGAGTGTGATACAATGTGTCTCAGAGAGTGTCAGATTGTGTCACAGTGTGTCTCATAGTGTCAGAGGGTGTCACAGTGTGTCTCAGGGAGTGTCAGAGAGAGTCAGAAGTATCACGGTGTGTCTCAGAGAGTGCTAGTGAGAGTCAGAAAGAGTCTCAGTGTCTCAGAGAGTATAAAATCTGTCAGATTGTGTCTGAGAGAGTTTCACCATATGTCTCAGAGAGTGACAAAGAGAGTCGGAGATGTCACAGTGTATTTCAGAGAGAGTCAGAGACTGTCACAGTGTGTCAGTGGGTGGCACAGTATGTCTCAGAGAGTATCAGAGAGCGTGACAGTGCATTTCATTGCATCAGAGGGTGCCACAGTGTGTCACAGATAGAGGCAGGGTGTGTCGCAGTGTATCTCAGAAAGTATCAGAGAGTTTCACAGTGTGTTTTGGAGAGTATCATAGTGTGACTCAGAGAGTAGCAGAGAGCGTCACAGTGTGTCTCGGAGAGTGTTAGAGAGAGTCCGAGAGTGTGTCTCAAAGTGTCAGAGTGTCTCCGAGCGTTTCAGAGATTGACACAGTGTGTCTCAGAGCGTGTCACTGTCTCAGAGAGTGTCAGTCAATGTCAGAAAGGGTCAGAGAGTGACATATCTACAGGGTGTCACACAGCTTGTCTCAGAGAGTGTCAGAGTGTGACACAGTGTGTCTCATCGTGCCCAAGCGTGTCACAGTGTGTTTCAAAGAGTGTCAAAGAGTGTCCCAGTATGTCAGAAATTGTCACAGTGTGTCTCACAGTGTGTCACAGTGTGTCAGAGTGTGTCACAGTGTACCTCAGAAACTGTCAGAGAGAGTCATAGCGTGTGTCAGAGAGTGTCACATTGTAGCACAGTGTGTCTCAGAGAGTGTCACAGTGGCTTAAGGAGTGTCAGTTAGACGAGGAGAGTCAGAAAGGGTTACACCGTCTCAGAGTCTCACTTTATGTCAGAAATTCTTACAGCATCAGAGAGTGTCACAGCATGTCTCAGAGAATGTCAGACAGCCTCACCATGCGTCTCCCAGTGTGTCACAGATAGAGGTTTTGTGTGTCATTGTGTGTCCCAGAGAGTGTTAGAGATTGTCACTGTGTGTTTGACACAGATTCCCAATGTATCAGAGTGTATCAGCAGTTTCGGAATATAACACAGTGTCAGAAGGAATCACAACGTGTCTCCGAGGGTGACAAAGTGAATTAGAGGGTGTCACAGTCCGTCTCAGAGAATGTCAGAGTGTGTCAGAGTGAGTCTCAGTGTCAGAGCGCGTCATAGTGTGTCAGAAATTTTCCCATTATCTCAGAGAGTGACAGTCAGTGTGTGTGTGTGTGTGTGTGTGTGAGAGAGAGAGAGAGTCAGAGTGAGACAGTGTGTCTCTGAGAGTGTCGGAGAGTGTCAGAGAGTGTCACAGTGAGTCCTAAATTTTCAGAGAGAGTCCTGGAGTGTCACAGTGTGTCTCAAATAGTGTTACAGTTAGTTTCGGAGAGTGTCAGAGATTTTCACAGTGTGTCTCAGAGAGAATCTCACTGAGTCAGAGAGTATCAGAGTGTGGCAGAGAGTGCCAAAGTGTTCCTCGGAGAGTATCAGAAAGAATCACAGCGTGTCACAGTGCCTCAGAGTGTGTCAGAGTATCAAAGTGTGTTTCTGAAAGTATCAGAGAGGGTCAGTATGTCAGAGAGTGCCACAGTGTTTCTCGGAGAGTGTCAGAAAGAATCACAGCATGTCACAGTGTCTCAGAGAGTGTCAGAGTGTCACAGTGTGTTTCGGACAGTATCAGAGACAGTCACAGTATGTATCAGAGAGTGTTACACTGCTTCAGGGAGCATCAGTCAGAATCACAGAGAGTCAAAGAGTGTCACACTGTTTCAGAAAGTGTCAGAGAGAGTGAGTGTGCGTCTCTAAGAGAGGCAGAGAGTGTCACAGTGTGTCTCAAAGAGTGTCGGATAGTGTCACAGTGTGTCTCAGAGATGTCAGAGAGTATCACAGTGTTTCAGAGAGTGTCACAGTGTGTCAGAGATTGTCACAGTGTGTCAAACAGTGTCAAGTGTGCCTCAGAGATTGTCAGCGAGAGCCACAGCGTGTGTCAGAGAGTGTTACATTGTTGCACAGTGCGTCTTAGACAGTGTCACAGTGCCTCAGGGAGTGTCAGTCAGACTCAGAGAGAGTTCGAGAGTGTCACACTCTGTCAGAGAATGTCACACCGTATCAGAGTCTCACTCTATGTCACAGAGTGCTACAGTTCGTCGGAGAGTGTCACAGTACGTCTCAGAGAGTGTCAGTCAGTGTCAGAGAGAATCAGAGAGTGACATATCTCACAGTGTGGCACAGTGTGTCTCAGAGAGTGTCAGTGTTTCACAGTGTGTCTCATAGTGCCAGAGCGCGTCAGAGAGTGGCAGAGAGCATCAGAGAGTATCACGTTGTGTCTCAGAGAATGTTAGTGAGAGTCAGAACGTGTCACAGTGTCTCAGAGAGTGTCAGACTCTGTCACAGTGTGTCTGAGAGAGTTTCATCATATGTCTCAGAGATGTCTCGGAGAGCGGCACAGGGAAAGAGAGAGTGACAGCGACTCTTGGAGAATGAGGGAGAGTGCCAGAGATGTCACAGTGTGTCAGAGAGAGTTAGAGAGTGTCACAGTGCGTCTCAGAGATTGTTAGGGAGAGTCCGAGAGTGCCACAGTGTGACTCATAGTGTCAGGGGGTGTCTCCGAGCGTTTCAGAGAGTGTCACCAGTGTGTCTCAGAGAGATTCACTGTATGTCGGAGTGTCACAGTGTGTCAGAGACTGTCACAGTGTTTCTCAGAGAGAGTCAGAGCATGCCGCAGTGTTTCTCAGAGAGAGACAGCGAGTGCCACAGTAAGTCTTGGAGCGTGTCAGAGAGTATCACAGTATGTATCAGAGAGTGTTAAGCGAGTTTCGGAGAGTGTCAGAGATTGTCACAGTGTTTCTCAGAGAGTGTCAGCGAGAGTCAGAGAGTGCCACAGCGTGTCTCAGAGAGAGACAGAGAATGTCACAGTGTGTCTCAGAGAGTATCGGAGAGTATCACAGTGTGTCCGAGAGTGTCACTGTGTGTCTCAGAGTGTGTCACAGTGAGTTTCGGAGACTGTCAGATAATGTCACAGTGTTTCTCAGAGAGTGTCTCAGTGTGTCAGAGAGTGTCACAGTGTCTCAGAGAATGTCAGAGTCTGTCACAGTGTGTCTCAGAGAGTTCCACCATTTGTCTCACAGGGTGACAAAGAGAGTCAGAGAGAGTCAAGTGTGTTTCAGATAGAGTCAGAGACTGTCACAGAGTGCCAGTGAGTGGCACTGTATGTCTCATAGAGCGTCAGAGAGTGTCACACTGCGTCTCATAGTGTCAGAGAGTGTCACCATGTATTTGAGAGAGCTCCTCAGTTTCTCAGAGAGTATCACAGTGTGTTTCAGAGAGTATAACAGTGTGTCTCAGAGAGTGTCAGAGAAAGTCTGAGAGATTCACAGTGTGTCAGAGTGTCACAGTGTTTCGGAGAGTGACAGAAAGAGGCAGAGTGTGACAGTGTGTCTCAGAGAGTGTGGGAGATTGTCAGAGAGTGTCACCACTGTGTGTCAGAGAGCGTCAGGGAGTATTAGAGTGTGTCTCAGAGATTGTTCGAGAGAGTCTGACATTGCCCCAGTGTCAGTCAAAGTGTCAGAAACTGTCTCCGAGCTTTTCGGGGATTGTCACAGTGTTTCTCAGATCGTGTCACTGTGTCTTAGAGAGTGTCAGTCAGTGTCAGAGAGAGTCAGAGATTGGAATATCTCAGAGTGTGACACAGCTTGTCTCAGAGAGTGTCAGAGTATGACATAGTGTGACTCATAGTGCCAGAGGGTGTCACAGTGTGTCTCAGAGAGAGTCAGAGAGAGTCAGACAGTATCATGGTCTCTCTCAGGAGTGTTAGTTGGAATCAGAGAGTGTTACAGTGTCTCAGGGAGTGTCAGAGTCTGTCGCAGTTTGTCTCAGAGAGTTTTACCATATGTCTCATAGAGTGACAAAGAGTCAGAGAGTGTCACAATGTGATTCTGAGGGATTCGGAGACTGTCACAGTGTGTCAGTGAGTGGCACAGTATGTCTCAGAGAGAGACAGCGAGTGTCACAGTGCATCTCATAGTGTCAGAGAGTGCCACAGTGTGTCACAGATAGTGGCAGGGTGTCTCACAGTGTATCTCAGAAGGTGTCAGAGAGTATCACAGTGTGTTTCAGAGAGTATCATAGTGTGACTCAGAGAGTGTCAGAGAAAGTCAGAGAGTGTCACAGTGTGTTTCAGAGAGACTCACAGAGTGTCACAGTATGTCTCAGAGAGAATCAGAGAGTGTCACAGTTTCTCGGCGAGTGACAGAGATAAACAGAGTGTGACAGTGTGTCTCAGAGAGTGTGGGAGAGTGTCGGAGAGTGTCACAGTGTGTCTCAGAGAGTGTTAGAGAGAGTCCAAGAGTGCCACAGTGTGTATCAAAGTGTCACAGAGTGTCTCCGAGCGTTTTGGAGATTGACACAGTGTGTCTCAGAGCGAGCCACTGGCTAAGAGAGTGTCAGAGAGGGTCAGAGAGTGGCATATATCAGAGTGTGACACAACATGTCTCAGAGAGTGTCAGAGTGTGACAGTGCGTCTCATAGTGCCCAAGTGTGTCACAGTGTGTTTCAACGAGTGTCAAAGAGTGTCCCAGTGTGTCAGAAATTGTCACAGTGTGTCTCACAGTGTGTCACAGTGTGTCACAGTGTGTCAATGTGTGCCTCAGAAACTGTCAGAGATAGTCATAGCGTGTGTCTGAGAATGTCACATTGTAGCACAGTGTGTCTCAGAGAGTGTCACAGTGACTTAGGGAGTGTCAGTTCGACTAGGAGAGAGTCAGAAAGGTTCACACTGTGTCAGAGTGTGTCACACTGTCTCTGAGTCTCACTTTATGTAAGAAATTCTTACAGTTCGTCAGAGAGTGTCACAGAATGTCTCAGATTTTGTAAGAGAGTGTCATAGTTTGTCTCAGAGATTGACATTCTGTATCAGAGAGAGGAAGAGAGTGGCACAGGATATCTCAGAATGTGCTACAGTGTGTCTCAGAAAGTGTCTGCGCGGTTCATAGAGTTTCTCAGTGTGTCTTATCGTGCCAGAGGATGTCACAGTATGTCTCAGGGAGTGTCAGAGAGAGTCAGACAGTATTACAGTGTGTCTCAGAGAGTGTTAGTGAGAGTCAGAGAGTGTCACAGTGTCTCAGAGAGGGTCAGAGTCTATCAGAGTGTGTCTCAGAGGGTGACAAAGAGAGTCAGAGAGTGTCACAGTGTGTTTCACGTGGAGTCAGAGACTGTCGCAGTGTGTCAGAGAGTGGAACGGTATGTCTTAGAAAGTCTCAGAGAGTGTCAGAGAGTGTCACCGTGCGTCTGATAGTATGTCACATTGTGTGAAAGATAGAGGCAGTTTGTGTCACAGTGTGTCTCAGAGAGTTTTACCATTTGTCTCAGAGGGTGACAAGGAAAGTCAGAGAGTGTCACAGTGTGTTTATGATAGAGCCAGAGACTGTCACAGTGTGTCAGAAAGGCACGGTATGTCTCAGAGAGTGTCAGAGAGTCTCACCATGCGTCTCCCAGCGTGTCGCAGTGTGTCGCAGGTAGAGGCTTTTTGTGTCATAGTGTGTCCCAGAGAGTACTAAAGAGAGTCACTGTGTGTTTGAGAGAGATTCACACTGTATCAGTAGTTTCAGAGTGTATCACAGTGTCAGAGGGAATCACAAAGTTCTCCGAGAGTGACAAAGTGAATTAAAGGGTGTCACAGTCCGTTTCAGAGAGTGTCAGTGTGTGGCAGAGTGAGTCTCAGTGTCACAGCACGTCATAGAGTGTCACAATGTGTCACAGTCTGTGTGAGAGTGTCACAGTGTGTCTCAGAGTGTGTACGAGAGTAGAGAGCGTCGCAGTGTTTCACGGAGTTACTCAGAGTGTATCACAGAGAGCGTCACAGAGTGTCTCATAGAGTGCCAGATAGGGTCACAGTGTCTTAGAGATAACGTCCGTGTCAGAGAGTAGCACAATATGTCTCAGAGAGAATCTGAGATAGTCAAAATATGGCTCAGAGAGTAGGAGAGTGTCAACGTGTGCCTCAGTCTGTCAGTGTTTGTCATAGTGTCTCAGAACGTGTCAGAGTCTGTCACAGTGTGACAGGAAGTGTCAACATATGTGTCAGCGAGTGACAGAGACAGTCAGGGAGCGTCACAGTGTGTCAGGGAGACTCATAGTGTGTCTCAAAGAGTGTCAGAGAGAGTCAGAGAGTGCCGCAGTGTGTCTCAGTCGTTTCTCTGTCTGTTGAATGCCACAGTGTGTCTCAGAAAGTGTCTCCGAGCGTGTCAGAGAATGTCACAGCATGTCGCAGAGTGTCACAGCATGTCGGAGTGCCGCAGTGTGTCTCAGAATGCGTCACAGTGTGTCTCAGGGAGTGCTACAGTGTGTCTCCAAATGTCAGAGAGTGGCACAGTACGCTTCAGTGTGTCAGAAAGTTTCCCAGCGTCTCAGAGTGTGACAGTCAGTGTGTGCGTGAGAGAGAGAGAGTGTCAGAGTGTGACAGTGTGTCTCAGAGAGTGTCAGAGAGTGTCACAGTGAGTCAGAGAGTTTCAGAAAGAGTCCGAGAGTGTCACAGTGTGTCTCAGAAAGTGTTGCAGTTAGTTTTGGAGAGTGTCAGAGATTGTCACAGTGTTTCTCAGAGAGAGTCACAGAGAGTCAGAGAGTATCACAGTGTGTCAGAGAGTGCCACAGTGTTTCTCGGAGAGTGTAAGAAAGAATCACAGCGTGTCACAGTGTCTCATAATGTGTCAAAGTGTCACAGTGTGATTCAGACAGTATCAGAGAGAGTCACAGTGTGTCTCAGACAGTGTCACAGTGCTTCAGGGAGTATCAGTCAGAATCACAGAGAGTACATATACGTTTGTGGGTTGAATTTATTTTTGCCGAGTTGTATTTCATTTTGCTCAAAAATGCAAGAATCTGTGTGAAACTCTGTACACAGATATTTTACCGAGTTTCACCCAGATGCAGAGGGCTTGTCAGTCTGACTAAACATTAGGACACGGACAGACTTCACACCTACTGTTAGAAAAGCTGAATTATCTTGAGAATGTACTTTAAGCAATGTTCTGGTATATACATATCTAAGAACAAAAATCGGCATATCCCATTATAAAAGAGAAAATATTTCATCTAAAATTGTTTCATGTATCACATCTCCATGAAACTGCACTTCTTTGCATATAAATTCTGTGCTCATGATCTTATTCTCCACAACTCCACAACAGCGCTCCAAATGCTAATGCTTCCAAATGTACCTGTTGGGCTATAGCCTGGTGTCGTGTGATTTTAAACTTAACCAAGGAGACGTCAGAGAGACATCAGCACGGTGCTGCTTTTTTGAGTCCAGCAGCTTTTACCACTGCTAAAAAAACAAACCAAACCAAGAAAGCTGAGCTGAGAGAACTCAACAATCTCCTTTCATTGTACAAGTGTTTTATTTTCAAAAACGTGAAAGCTTGTTGCCTGAGCCAATATGTTTGCTATAATCAAACTGGTCCTGTAACCGTTCAACTCAGTCTTTTCGGAGACTGTGCCTTTTATGACCTCTCCGAAACAAAAAAAAGACAAACGGGGCAGCTTCATCACACCCCTCAAAACGAAATTTCTAACCAAGCTTTTGGTTACCTCCCCTAGTAACAGTTCCATGACGATTGTAGTCAATGTTTAAATTTTGAAATAACTGGATGTATTGTGAAATGTTTCCGCCATGTCAAAGATCTATACAATGAAAGTTGTTCCTGCATTATATCGACTTTTTAAAACTTGTGCTCTTTTAATGCATCAGGAGATGAGCTTCCTCTCGGTCTCGCTGTCAAAACCTCCAACATCCGAATACTTAAGTCGGGGACCTTAGGAAAAAAAACATTTAGAACATGCAATAACTGCTTTCATGAACTTATGTTTTCTTTGCATACATATTACTTGCAATATACAACATATGTGCTCGTACTGAAAGTTTGTTAGACGTCCTCCTGGGCAACTCAGCATAAATGGGAGCATTTCCTTTGTTTAATGGTGATGGCAGAGAAAGTGTTTCAATCGAGTTTTTTTTTGTCATTAATCGTTCTGGCAATGAATCACTGAAGCTAGCTGTCTGGGAACATCTCCAAGATCATAATTTGTGAAGAGCGAACCCCCATCCACCCCTCATAAATGGACTGTAATGCTGTCGTCATTGGAGACGTTAATTTAGCTGCTTGACTGCCCCCCACACCATACATAGAACTCTGCAGATCTGGGCTTTATTTTTCATCCAATTTCATCAGAAAAGCTCCAATTATTCTCTTTTTTAAAGTATTCAGGAAAGCTATATCCTACACACCGAAGCAATGTTAACGGCCCAACCTCTTGCCTATAAGGTCCAGGTTCAAATTTATCTTCTGCAGTGTCAAAATATGTCTCAATAACGTTCATTAAAAGTAATTACACTTGAATTCCTTCGTAAAGACAGATTTTGCAGGGCCTTGTGGTGTAATGGTAGTGTCCCTACCTTTGAGCCAGAGGTACAAATCTCACCTGCTGCACAGAGTTTCATAACACATCTGAACATGTTAATGTTTGTTTAAAGTTATACAGTCGAAACACTTCTTACAGCCCTCATCAGTGAAATAATGTGAAATCGGTTTCAAGTGCCTTGCAGCATTCAGTCGTCCCTTGCTAATTGCGCATCTGCATGGACAAGGGATCCAAAGGACTCACAAAGCATTGTGCCCTCTTATGCCTGACAGAATGGTCACAGCGACCTTTGCATTAAATAATGTTCTCAACAAGAATTCACTAGCAGCACACAATTGATCTAAAATTCAAAATTGAACGAAATTGTGGAAACCTCAGACTGTGACTTGCATTGTATTTCTCCAGCACTTACTTTCGATTCTGTTTTCCAGAAGGCGAATGTGTAGCTGGTTTGGGCTTCGCAATTTCCTCTTATAGAACTTTCCTGCAGACACATGGGTACCACAATTTTGGACCTGTACCCCCTCTCGATAACAGCCTGTGGCAAACATTTTCTTTATAATAATTCAAAGCAGTCCTTCACTCTTCTCTTCTTTGGTGCCCCTATCCCCTCTCAATAGCCCTGATCCAAATGAAGGCACAAATTCTGATGAAGCGCCCACCATTGGTTTGGGACAGAAGTGAATACAACATACCAGAAAACATAATGCAGAAACAGGTGGCAAAGCATTTTTGCTTAAGTTTTCGTAATAAGGAATTAATGTCGGCCCAGTAAAATGCAAAGTTTAAAACATGCAGTGAGTGGGTTAGGACAGTGATGAGGCATCAGTATTAAAGATACACAGTGAGAGTGACTGCCTTCGAGGCTTTGTGTGAAGTTTGGAGCTACCTACAAGTTTAAGAATGTCTATATTTCTGAATGTGGTGGAAGGAATTATGTCATTTTTATTGAAGAATGTCCCAAATTATAAGTCAATATTAGGCATAGCAATCAAAATTTCGAAGCTGAGTGCAGAGCGAGAAGTCTGTTTTTGGAAAAATGAAATCTTGGTTGAATGAATTCCTGTATGTGACCGAAAAATGCAAACATAGCACAGTTCTGGAATAATGAGTTGAATGTCTCTTAAATGCCGTCAGTGTTGGTTTCTCTTGTAACCTGAGATTTTAGGTGTCAGTTGTTTGAATGTTAGGGAAGTGTTTAACAGTTTATGCAATTCAAAAAGTTTTTTAGGGGGTTACTGATCAAAACTTAGTCAGGGCACATAGCAAATCCCCGCATACTAACCTTCAATTGATGTATCTCTGCACTGGAGATGAAAGCTGCAACAGGGGAGGAAGAGTTTCTAAATGTGCAAACGTTGTAAAATTGGAGAGTATCAACAAAGAAGCAGAGGCAATTCGATTTTTCCCCAAAGCAGAAATCTAATGACCTGTATAGCAGGACCCCAAAGGATTGGAGAAATCGATTCAAGTATAACTTCAATTAAGACAATTTGGGTTTCTCTTTTTGCCCATGGCCAAAATATTCTGTTCGTTTGCCCTCATAAACAAATGCTTCAATGAAATAATTCCATCAATAAGCTTTTGAATTTGAAAAAGAAAAGATGACCCGTACTTGCCTTGGATTTTTAAACATGACAGCTTACCCATGTCTCTCACATTATCTCTCAACGTTTCGATAGTGTATTTAAAAAAAACCGTGCAGGTTATTACTTTCTCACTCAGCTATGTGTTTGGCTTGTAGTCATCTTAGATGGTGGTGCTCTTGTAAAGGTTAAGTGAAAATCCTGTAAAATCAAGGAATCTCAGCAAACGGAGGATTGTTCAAATTTCAGTAGCGTGGTTCTCAATAAACCATAATCTGCCTCAGGTTAAGACAGCCTTTTATTGTATTTACTGTGTCTTCCTTTCACAATGTAGCTGCTTATTTATTTGGATTCTTGGATCTCTGATTGGTTTATTGGCTTTGGATGGAATTCTCCATCTGCAAGTAGCATCTTGGTATTTTTACGAAGTCAACAACTAAATTGTTTCCTTGTTATGTGACAATCAAAAGTTCAAATGCCTTTTCTAACCAGCGGGGTGCTCTGTTTAACATTAGTGTCTGAGTCAGCCATTGCATGATCGCTCAAAGGTTATCATGGTACAGTGGAAGTTTATAGTATCGATTTGCCTTACAGATATCTTACATTTCAAGACTTTCCTTGATCGATTGTTTGCGTGTGTGTGTGTGTGTGTGTGTGTGTGTGTGTGTGTGTGTGTGTGTGGTTTATTGGAATGCTGTTGTTACTTTGGTATTCTCTAACTGGATGCAGGGAATTTTTATATGAATGTTTGCCTTTACTTTGCTGCTTATTTTCAACTGAGAATTAACTGGCATTCAGAGTGGTTAGGAACCTAAAAATTGAGCGGCCATTGAAAAAAGAATGTTTCTACTCAAATTTTACAAGTATTGACTAACAGTCCATGACTTATGAAGGAATGAATATACAAGTGACAGATTTGCTGATGAGACAAAGAAAGGTTTTTAAAAAGCCTAAGAAGGCATTGGGATGCTATAGAGAAGTATGGGTTAAGTAAGTAGTCGAAGACCAGTGGATAAATGTGAAGTTGCCCAGTTTGACTGGAAGAAAAGCATTTTTTTTTAATGGAAGGAGATTCCATAGCTCTGAGATACAGTGGGATCTGAATGCGACATTACCTGAATATTGAAATTTTAGCAGACAGATACAATAAGTAATTGGGATAGCGAATATTGTTCCCTTTTATCATGTGGGCATTTAAACACAAAAGCAGAGAGCATGGTCAACATATATCTTGAATGCTCTAATTCCTATTGATCACACTTTTTAAGGAAGGAAGTAAATACATTGGAGGCAGTTCAGAAAAAGGTTTACCAGAACGATACGTACTGAGTGACTTGTTGTACAAAGGGGATTTGAATAGGCGAGGTTAGTGTCAGTTTGTCTTTCGGGGAGGAAGAGGCAAATTGATTGAATCAAGCAGATTCTTCTTACAGAAGAGACGGGGATGAATGGTTACTGTTATGGAAAATGGAGAGCATGAAAGCATGGGAAGGATAAAAGCATGAAGACCATTGGCAATCTGTGTTCTGTCGAAGGCAGGAAGGGGTAACAATAGTGAATATTCTTACACTAATTAGCAGAGCAAGGTTAAGGCTGAAAGATCACTATGGCGTGATGAGATAATACAAGCAATAAAACAAGTTCCTCTGTTAAGTGTTATTATGACAGGATTAGGAGCGTAAATATGACATTAAAGTATCTAATTAATAGTTAGTAGAATCAGCTTGAGACAGGAGACGATTGTAATAGGTGGAGTAGCTAAATGTCTATCCTGATAAATTAGTCTGCAATGGAAGATCACTGTGGCTAAAGTGATAATAAATATCCAACCATGACATTCGGAAAATATTAAGTAGGGTCAGGAATGAAAGACCATTGTAGAATGTTCGCAATAAATATCTAATTCTGACATTAGAATAATATTAAGGAGAATGTATAAGCAAAGAGATAATGTGAACTACCATCACTGGTTTATTGTGCAGCTCGAGTAAGGTATTTTGATTAATATAGTTGGACCTGCTGATAAGCTAACAGAAGAATGATAAAAAAGATAGAAAAATTCACAGGCCCTGAGGTTCATGGGCATTCGAGAATGTGCTTTCTCAGTGTCACGGTTTTTTGTTTGCAAATAAAAGATCTATTTCGTGAAGAAGGACTCTCTGCATCTCCTGGTGGTTCTCTATATTTTCTCCACAACACTGTCTAAACTTCAGTAGTTATCCATTTAAAAGAGAGGAGGTGATTTGTTTTCTCTCAAAATGTGGAATCTCTGAAACGTCATTAAAGCAGAACTGTGGAATATTTTAAAGGCAAAGGTAAATAGATTATTGTGGAGTGAGAGGTGGTGAAAGTTTTTCAGGTTAGGCAGGAATGTGGATATAAAGTTGCAATTAGATGAGACATACTCATGTTGAATACCTTACTCACCCTGTTTGCTTGGGATGTGGCAGGTTGATTAAAATTCCACATTGGAGATTCAATATAAAATTTCAACACATAGGTTTCGAATGTGGAAATCCACAATCTTCAGAGCTTTTTCAATATATGAATTTTTCAAGAGTTGGTATAAAAATCACTTAATTTGTGCTGTAATACCAATTGCAGATATGGAAACTGTTACACTTACCAGGCGGAAGAGATTCCACTCATGAATGCAGCGATCACAAAGAAAGGTAAAAACAATGACTGCAGATGCTAGAACCCAGATTCTGGATCAGTGGTGCTGGAAGAGCACAGCAGTTCAGGCAGCATCCAACGAGCAGCGAAATCGACAAAAGCCCTTCATCAAGAATAAAGGCAGAGAGACAAGGTGGAGAAGAAGTGTTGATTTAGCAAGCACGTACACAGCTTGCATTGAAGGGGGATGCACGCTAGCAATCGATCACAGAGGGATGTGGTGAAGCAGTCAACCTCTGTGATAAAACAGCCAAGCTAACACCTCCACTTTTGTCACAGACAAGACCAAATAGGGCAAGAATAAGGGGCGACAGGCTTAGAGGGTTGGAAGAAGTAAACAGAGGAGGAGTGAAACTAGAACTTGTGATAAGTTTGACGTATTGAATGCTAAGCCAATAAGGTAAAAGGGGAGTATCGAGAGACTCAGCTGAACTGTATAATTTGCAATGTAACATTCAGATCGATGAGCCTATCCTGTAGACACCCGTCTTGCAAGAGCGTTAATCGATTAAAGTGCTGCTTCAGAGATTGTCTCGGACTGAAATTACTTAAGCAAGTGATTCTATTTCCCACAACACGTATGTAATGGTCGCATTTTTCTTAGAGATTAGAGAGTTTGTTTGCTTAAAAAAAGTTGCATCAATGCAAAACCTTCAAAAGTGGTCAGTGGAAAAGTGCTTGCCCATTCAATATTCTGATCTCAATTTGTAGTCGAACATTTAGATAGCTGAACTCTAAAACAGGATAAATGTATTGAACAATTAGTATTCCTATCTCCTCTGTTACACTCATCCTGTTTGTGGTGTCTTTTAAATCTCCTGTGAAAGTTTTGAAGAAAGTCCTACTCTTTTCCATTGTCCTACTACCTCTCTGAAAGTTGATCTATTTCATAAAAACAGTTGATCAAAGAATATAATACTGAATCGCTGAGTATCCAGCAATTTATACCAGCCATCAACCAATTGTGCTTACAAGACCAAGCTTAAACTATCTTTTTTCATGACTAACTTCAGCTGTGTATACTGTGAAGAACAGGGAAATCGAATTTCTCCAGGGACAGTTTCGATGGTTAGAAAATAGGTTTGCTCCAGTATGTGTATAAATAATCCTTGATTCAGAATTCAAAGACATGAAAGAAAATTGCTGGAATGCTGTTGTTTAGATTGTTCCGGGGTTTCCTCTTCATAGCATGTGACAGCAGTGCAACAAACACCTTTGCAGGCCAGACCACATCAATCACATTGAATTTGCATCTGTAATTTTTGCGTTTATCCCACAGACTTAAGCTCTTACTTCATTAGATGAACAGAAAGAATCCAAATAAAACTCGAAAGAACTGTGAATGCAGTAAATCAAAAATAAAAGCAGAGTTGCTGGAAAAGCCAATGCTGGTAAGCATCCAAATCTCTTCAGTGAAATGTTTCTTCGCATTCATCAGCCCGTTCATGAGCTGTTTACGTGACAATGACCTCTCTGGTCTATACTACAAGGAAAAATTCTTTCTCCCCGACATTCTCTGCCTCTCCCCCTACCTGTGCTCTGCTTTCTTGCAAACCAGTTACGTAAGTTTGACAAAAATAAATCACCAACTCATGCAGTCGTTCTTCTACAGTGCAAGCAGTTTAACAATAGCAGCTGGATAAGAGCTGCAATACTGAATCCAGATCCTTCAGCCATTCCAACAGCTGGCTCACAATTGTACATGGCGGCAAATGCCGATATCAGTGATTAAGCTTGTCTGATCAATTGCAGGCCTGATAAATGTGACAGCCTAAACTGTTTTGAAGATGCAAAACCGTGCCTCCAAATCTAAGGCGGTCACAAGAAAGTACATTTACTACAATATGTGACCATAATTTTGCTTCATTCAGATTACAAGAAAATGGAATTATTGAGATGGCATGATCCCAGGAGCTAACTGCAACACCAGAGTGAAGGCAGAGCAGCGACCTTTCCTTTGCTGCCATTAGTGTGGAAAAAGCTAAGGCTGTACTAAAGAGCTTTGCACGCCAAAGCCCACTGTGGGAGTTGAGGAGCTCTACTGTTCACATTGGAAAATTGGTTGCTTACTCTCTATTTGGGCCTGGAGATCTTTAGTTGAGATATTTCAAGTTGTTGCAGCAAGTATGATATATTGAAGAAATAAAGTTGTTGAATTGTATCTTCCTTTCTTTGCTTCCACCCACCAGCCTCACTAGCTTGTCTTGCAAACAGCCAATGAAGGCTTATGGGGTAATACATCGCCATCTACTGTAATTGTATGTTGACGTGTTTTTTTTACAAAACCAGCTGTCAATGACTTGAAGTACTTCCTCAATTTTTGACATTGATAATGATTTTATTGTGCATGTGGATGTACGCTTAAAATGACTGAATAGCACTTTCTGACCATTTGCAAATCACCTGACAGTCCAAAGTAATAGTTAGATGGAAAACTAGACATTGTAAAATCTATGATGAAAAAGTAAGTTTGAAAACAATATGTGATTAATGTTTTGCTTCTTTCAGAGTCCAAAAATTAGAAAGGAAGTTACTAGTGAGCTGGCAGTACTGTAAGATATTGTAGGGACTCTTCAGGAACCATCGCACAGCAGTTTAGTGAATATCACGCCAGGCAAGAGCATTTGCATCACTGTCTCTCTGTTGTCCGCATTACTATTAGGACTTCAGAATGTTGTTTTTTCAAAACTACTGCACAGGAGAGAGGATTTGGACTTGCTGGTGTTGGACTGGGGTGTACAAAGTTAAAAATCACACAACACCAGGTTGTAGTCCAACAGGTTTAATTGGAAGCACACTAAGCTTTCGGAGCGACACCCCTTCATCAGGTGATGAAGGAGTGTTGCTCCGAAAGCTAGTGTGCTTCCAAAAAAACCTGTTGGTCTATAACCTGGTGTTGTGTGATTTTTAACTTTGCATAGGAGAGGACATCAAAACACTTCATTGGAAGTTTGCTTGCATTTTCTTCTGAAGTTTATAAACTTTGAATATGAATATATTCAAGTACTTGATATCTCATTTCTGTGTCTAATCGTTATCACCAGCAACAGTGTTCTTCAAACCCTTGAAAGGTTTTGAAGAACAAATTCCCAACCTATAGCAGTCACCCATCTGGAGTGTGGCCAGTTTCACTCAAACAACAGAATGCAGGCTGCAGTCATGAATCCAGAATCTTCAGTCTTTCAAACAGCTGGCACACAGATGTGGGATGTAGGCAAATGCTCATTTAAATAACTTAATTTATCTTTTATGACCAATTGCAGACATAGTAAATGTGACAATCCAAACTGTGATGGAACTGAAACGTATAATCCTTCAGGAACAATTGAAGCAATTAAAGTGTTAGTTTGATCCAAAGTGCAATTTAATTCCCGATTAATATTGTATTTGGAATAAAGGTTTTTCTGGATAACCACCAATTCTTGTAAAATTATGTAGGTATTTTGTTCTGCATAATCCGAGAACAATATCAAATACACTATGCCAGGCCACAATTTTCACATGACAAATACTGCTGGGTTCTGCCTCCAAGTATGTATTTTTTTCTAGAAGCTAGATTGCGGTGTTTCTTTTTTAAACAGTACAATTGCAGTAATAACTTTGTGAACTCTAATGGTGCCCTGCTGGACTGAGAGCTGGAACCAGTGCTGCTGTGATGGATAGCAGCACCAAGGGCGGCATGCTGCTGATGTGGCTTGATCAAGAAACTGTTGCTGGGATCAAATGGCCTAATCTCATGAGCTGATGGTGAAATCAGAATGATGGTAGAGTAGCAAAGTTTTCTGCGCCATCATTAATGCTTGCGATTGCTGAGATGAAAGAAATTGATGAGGAAAATTCAGTTCTGTACGGAGATACAGTACACAAAGCTCTTCACTAGAGAAATTGGACAGATAGCCGCCCTTTTAGAATTGCCTTAAACTCTTTACTTGTGATTTTTGTAGACTATGCAACACATGTAAAGTATTGAAGAAATGAATTTGTCATATCCTTGGTTTCCATGTTGCAGCCTGATTGTCACTGGCCTGAAATCCTCATACTCCTATTCAAGTGTATAAAAATGATTTTATTCTGAATGTAAATGTTTGCTTAAGTTGACTTAATAACACTTGAAGACCGTTTGCAGCTCTGCAAACATCAACTGCCGGACGTGCAAGGGAGCTGGCGTGTCTGGTTCTAAAGAAATTAAGGAGGTCATTGAAAATTAAGATGAACACAATGTGTGACTTTCCACTAAAAACTAACAGATCCGGATGCATCTGTGCAGAGTTAATATTTTTAATTGAATGACTCTTGTTCAGAACTTCAGATCTCTGTGAAGAACGGTCTCTGGAGTCAACATGAACTTTGCTTTCGCGCCACAGATGCTGCAAAACTATTGAGTTTCTCCAGCAACTTCTGTGTTTCTTTCAGATTGTCATCTTTCATAGTCCGTTATTTTATATTCGTTGTGGAAATTAAATCGACTCGACTCAAATGCTAGCGAGAGCAAAAAAAAGTTTATTCGGACCCTGCAGGGTCGACCTTTTGGCAAAATCCCTCATATCGGGGTGCCTGAATAGCTTTCACATTTTCCCTTCATACTAAACTACACTTACTCCCATCACATCTCAAGATCAAGAGCTTAGATCATTCGAGTTTCTTCCCACATATGGAATTGATTTTTCTCATTCCTTGAATATTGATATGGTAGTTTACTGTCGTTGGGAGACTACTGTGAGTCTGGTTTGAACAATTCATTTTTCCCTGACTTTGCTTTTCTGCCTGCCTGCAAGAGTTTGCAAAGTATTCTCTTACAGATTTCGCAATAAATGTTAATTTTCCAGTGTAATGTTAAAGAAATTATTGACTGTCATTCTAATCTTTGCTCTATCACTAAAAAGAAATCATAGTTGAATCTTTTAGTTAGTGCTGCAGACCTAATCCCAGTACTGAATCCTGGAGACTTTGACCTTTGCCAAGGATATGTTATCAGTTGTTTCTCATCAGTTGACGGTGTGGCATAGATTCAAGAGTTGCTAGTCCAGTGCGAGGGATGACAGATCGGCACATTTCTGTGCCCCACTGTTCATGCTGATGATCGCTGAGCCTGTGAAGGTGGGCACTGTCAGGGAAATGAGGAAGGCAGGCCTGAGAGATCATGAAGTGTCAAGACGTCAAAGAGAACAGGTCGATGTCAGCATGTCTTAGCAATGGGAAGGTGTCAGACTCCTTCCCTCACATTTTCCCAATCCTATCACCTCCCAGTTAAAAACCAGTGAATAATTGAGTATGCATTAAAACAAATTATTTCAATAATTATTTCTCGCCCTTCAATGTTCAGGTCTTCAGTTTTTCACTTACAAGTACTAGACTGTGCAATGAGGGTAAACATATTGAAGACTCATCGACTTCCTAACTCTGCTTCACAATCCTATTACATCACACACCTCCCCTCACCCTATCTCTCAAACAAAAACAGACCATGGTATCCTGAAAACCACTGTGACTTTTTTTTTAAAGACAACATATATTGCAGTCATATCTTTTAAACGTGGCCTTTTTAACAGAGTGTAATGTGAAAGGGAATTTCTGGAGAGCAGATATTTCTCTAAGCTTTCTGGAGTAACTTCCTCTTGACAACATCTTCCAGTGCTATAGCAAACACCACGATTCCAGACCACAGCCTCTCCCAAAATTTGCATTATTCCTGATGATTAGAGTGATTCCTTTTTTTAAAAATATAATAGTTGTATAGCTGTATCAGCTCAATAGAGCCTTTTGATCTTCAGGGTTTATTTTCAAATGCTTGTATGCCATTTATATGTGTAAGTCCTTTGTTAATTTGTGCGTCATGTTGACTTGTAGCTGGGGAAATTTTGATAGACCAGATTATCAGGCGGATGGGAATCAAAGTTTGCTAGACAAGAGGGCAACCATGAGGAAACAAGTTTCACTTGATCGAATTTTGATGTGGTTTGGTTATGCTACATTTCGAATACAACAAATTGAAAAGATAATTTTGAAGAACCATTGATTCCTTCAGAATCTATTGTAATGCGATGAATGGCAGTCCAGACAACAGCAATTATATTAAAGAGGCTGCTGGACTACCTCCTCAGGAATTTAATATTTGCAACAGAGTTGTCTTAAGCATTTGTACCAACATCTAAGAATCGAAAACTCTGATTTCCTTGCTAATCAATATTGAGGTTATGTTTCTGGACAATGCAGTCATAGCTAAAATACTAAAGAAATGGGTTCCTCTCCCTCACCCTACCTCATCGTTTCTCTTTGTTTCTCTTTCCTGCTCATCCTCACTCACGCATCCCCCACTCAACATAACCTCCAAAATTATTGCCATGGCCTCCAACACTTGATGACATTTGAAGAAATATGGCTGCAGACTGTGACCGACTCCTGGTCCCCTCGCCTGGTCCTATCTCCCATTGAATGCTTTGGATTTTTTATAATCTAAGTTGGCCAGCTGCCATACGTATCCACGGAGTCAAGCCCTTTCCCAAGTAATTGCTATTTGTTTGAATCAAGCTTATAAACGTCTTCCATGGCGAATTCAATACAGGCAGCAGCACATCCACACCGTTTCACTGATGTCATCAATTATTAGAAGTCTAAATACTAAGGTCATTACACTGCTCTAGGTCAGAGATGTGTAATTACTCCTGTGTTTATTATGGCCAGAACTTTCAGTGAACTCCGAGCGGATGGAGGAGCAGGAAAGGAAAAAGAATAAAATTCTCTTTTCAACAAAACAGCCAGTACTGGCTAATATGACATGAAGCTTCAGTGAATTTGAATAATGTCAAATTACTGTATTCGAGTTCTGAATCAAACATTTGTTCGTGTAAGGGATAAATGAGCAATAGTGTATAAAGAGCTTGAGTTTCTTTTTCCGAGGTAATGAAGTTAAACTTAAATCCTTGCACGTGGTATGTTTTCCCTCTGTTCCAGTGCAGACAAGTCTATATTTGACCTCTTTATTCCACGCCCACCAGTTCTTGCCCTCACAGCCAAAACTCTGGATGGTGATATGAAGTGCTAAATATTAACACTGTGATCATGGACATACTTAAAATGATTTAACTGGTACTTTATGACCAGTTGCAGCTGTGAAAATGTTGACACGTCACACCATGAATTAGGTGGAAACCTGCGTTTGCCAGAAGCTAAAGGAAATGGATTGGCAAGTACGTTTGTTCTGAGGTCAGATACAATCTGCTATATTTAGTATCAATAATGTAAAAGGAAAGTTCTGGCAGTCGTTGTAAGATTATGTAAGGATTGCCTCACGAAGGCATCACATGGCAGCGTGGTGAACACCAGCACAGATGAGAACAATCACAGAAAACAACTGCTTGACTAGTTCAGAAATGTTGGTTCATTTTGAAAGATCATCCTTGAATCAGCACAAAACATCCAAAGTTTGTCAATGGTCGGTTGAATTTTGCTTGCATTTCAGTATGAAGGTCTTGCATAGCCCAGAAATTACTGTGAACAAGGGTGACATGCTGAAGAAATGGTGTTCTCTTCTTTTCCTTCTGTGCTGTCTCTTCCACACCACAACCGCAGCATAGCCTCATTGTGGTCTACTGTAGACATCCTGTGGAAATCAAAAAAACCCGTTACCAACACGATTATCTTGCACAGTCATTGACTAACTTAAGAAAACTCGTTGATCAGGCGTAGAATACTGACTAACAAGTCTGCATTTATTTTGATGAATTGCTTTAGAGTTAATTCTGGATAAGTTTACTTATGTTAAATGATTAATTTGTGCACTTTGATGAATTACAATTCTGGAGACATTGTCATTACAAATGTGGCCGGCACGGTGGCACAGTGGTTAGCACTGTTGCCTCACAGCGCCAGAGACCCGGGTTCAATTCCTGACTCAGGTGACTGACTGTGTGGAGTTTGCACATTCTCCCCGTGTCTGCGTGGGTTTCCTCTGGGTGCTCCGGTTTCCTGCCACCGTCCAAAAATGTGCAGGTTAGGTGAATTGGCCAGGCTAAATTGCCCGTAGTGTTAGGTGAAGGGGTAAAGGTAGGGGAATGGGTGGATTGTGCTTTGGCGGGTCGGTGTGGACATGTTGGTCCAAAGGACCTGTTTCCACACTGTAAGTAATCTAATCTAAACGGTGAGGTAAATGGGAATGCCGGTTTTCCTGGATCAAGTGAAGTAATTGCAAAGTAAGTTTAGTTGACTGCATGACTAAGATAGTCATTATTTCAGAATGTAACAAACCATTAGGAAATCACTGGAGAGTTGTCAGTTTCTGCAATGTTAAATAACCATCAATGGTAACAGCTCGGAGACAATGATTTGATCATGTTCGTATCTGCTCTCAAAGAGGAACTTGCCTACGATCGCTAATCAGAGAAAGTGAGAACTGCAGATGCTGGATATCAAAGTTGAAAAATGTGTTGCTGGAAAAGCGCAGCAGGTCAGGCAGCATCAATGGAACATGAGAATCGAAGTTACGGGCATAAGCCCTTCTTCAGGAATGAAGAAGGTATGCCAAGCAGGCTAAGATAAAAGGGAGGGAGGAGGGACTTCAGAGAGAGGCGTTGGGAATACGACAGGTGGAAGGAGGTTAAGGTGAGGGCGATAGGCAGGAGAAGGGGTAGGAGCGGAGAGGTAGGAATGAAAATTGCAGGTCAATTAAGCGGTGCTGAGTCTGATGGTTGGGACTGAGAAAAGGTGTGCGGATTGGAAATGAGAAAACTGGAGAAATCAGCATTCATCCCTTGTGGATGGAGGGTTCCTAGGCGGAAGATGAGGCCTTCTTCCTCCAGGCGTCGTGTTGCCATGGTCGGGCGATGGAGGAGGCCAAGGACCTGTATGTCCTTGGTGGAGTGGGAGGGGGAGTTAAAGTGTTCAGCCACGGGGCGGTAGGGTTGGTTGATGCGGGTGTCCCAGAGGTGTTCTCTGAAACATTCTGCAAGTATGTGGCCTGTCTCCTCAATGTATAGGAGCCACATGGGGTGCAGCAGATATAGTAAATGATGTGTGTGTAGGTGCTGGTGAATTTCTGAAGGATATGGAACGATCCCTTGCGGCCTTGGAGGGAAGTCGGGGGGAGTTGTGGGTGCAAGTTTTACATTTTGTGCAGTTGTAGGGGAAGATGCTGGGAGTGGAGGTTGGGATGGTGAGGTGTGTGGAGCGGATGAGGAGTCGCGGAGGGAGTGGTATTTCAGGAATGCTGATGGGGTGGGGAGGGAAATATATTCTTGGTGGTTGGGTCTGTTTGAAGGTGGCGAAAATGACGAGGCATGATACGATGTATCTGGAGGCTGTTGGGGTGGTAGGTGAGGACCAGTGGGTTTTGTCCTGGTGGCGATTGGAGGGGCGGGGTTCAAGGACGGAAGAACGGGAAGTGGAGGAGATGTGGTGGAGAGCATCGTCAACCCCGTCTGTGGGGATATTGCGGTCTTTGAAGAAGGAGGACATCTGGGTTTTTCGGTATTGGAATTGGTCCACCTGGGAGCAGATGCGGCGAAGGCGAAGGAATTGGGAATATGGGATAGCACTGATAAAGGGGGCAGGGTGGGAGGAGGTGTAATCTAGGTTGCTATGTGAGTCAGACCATTTATAGTAAATGTCCGTGTTGAGTCGGTCGTCTGAGATAGAAATGGTGAGGTCTAGAAAGGGGAGGGAGCAGTCTGAGATGGTCCAGGTAAATTTCGGGTCGGGGTGGAAGGGGTTAGTAAATTGAATGAACTGTTCAACGTCCTCATGGCAGAACGAGGTAGTGCCGATACAGTGATCGATGTAGCGGAGGAAAAGGTGAGGGGTGGTGCCAGTGTAGATGCAGAAGATGGATTGTTCCACATATCCAACGAAGAGGCAGGCATAGCTGGAGCCCATGCGGGTGCCCATGGCTACTCCTTTGGTTTGGAGGAAGTGGGAGGATTGGAAACAGAAGTTGTTCAGAGTGAGGACCAGTTCAGTCAGTCAAAGGACGGTGTCAGTGGAAGGGCACTGGTTGGTTCGGCGGGCAAGGAAGAAGCGGAGGGCTCTGAGGCCTTCGTGATGGGGGATGGAGGTGTATAGGGACTGGATGCCCATGGTGAAGATAAGGTGTTGGGGGCCGGGGAAGGGAAAATTATGGAGGACGTAGAGGGCATGTAGATGAAGAGTTCTTGGACTAAGGGGGACAAGACCGTGTCAAGGTATGCAGAAATGAGTTTGGTGGGGCAGGAGCAGGCTGAAACAATGTGTCAGTCGTGGCAGGCAGGTTTGTGGATTTTGGGCAGGAGGTAGAAACGGCCAGTGCTGGGTTGTGGGACTATGAGGTTGGAGGCAGTGGATGGGAGGTCGCCTGAGGTGATGAGGTTATGGATGGTCTGGGAGATGATAGTTTGGTGGTGGGACGTGGGGACGTGGTCACAGGGGCAACAGGAGGATGTGTCCGTGAGCTGGTGTTTAGCCTCAGAAATGTAAAGATCGATGCAGCAAACAACCACCTTGCCTCCCTTTTATGCCGGTTTGATGGTGAGGTTGGGGTTAGAGTGGAGGGAGTGGAGGGCTGCACCTTGCGAGGGTGAGAGGTTGGACTGGGTGAGAGGGGTGGACAGGTTGAGGTGGTCAATGTCACAGTGGCAGTTGACTATGAAGAGATCGAGGGCGGGTAAGAGGCCAGCACTAGGTGACCAGGTGGATGGGGTGTTTTGGATGCGGGAGAAGGGGTCGTCAGAGGGTGGGCGGGAGTTCTGTTTGAAGAAATAGGTTGGGAGACGAAGGCGGCGGAAGAAATGCTCGATGTCTCGCCGTGTAGGGGAATGAAGGTGAGGCCTCTGCTGAGGACTAATCTTTCATCCTCAGAGAGGGTTGAGGTCTGGAGGGATGGTGAAAATACGGCAGGGCTGGGAGCTAGCAGCTGGGATTGGAGCTGGGAGTGGGGGCGGGGTTAGATGTGGGGACGGGGTTCGGCGTGGGGGCGGGGATCGGCGTGGGGGCGGAGACACATGCGGCGTGGTCGTTGTGCATGGTACATTCGCTACCAAGTCCTTGTACTATTTGATACTGCAAAACTTCTCCTTAGGAAATTTGTAGATTTCTTTTCAACAACTCAATGGAAGCTGCCTGCACCACTACACTCTTAGGCAGAACATTCCAGTTTCCAAACTATGCTGTTTCTTTCAAAAAAGAATTCCTTGTAACCGTGTCCTTTTCTTCTCAGGACTTTTTAAAGAAGAATGCATCCAGTATGGAAACAGGCCACTTGGCCCAACAAGTCCACACCAACCTTCCAAATATTAACCAATCCAGATGCATTCCCAAACCCTTTTACTCTGCTGTATCGAAATCCCTCATAACTTTGAACACTTATACAATGTCTTCTTCATCTTCTCTTCTCCATAAAGAGCAGTCCGAGATTTTTCAAACTAGCCACACAGTTGTCCAGTTGTTCATTTCTGGTAGCATGTTTGTCTATCTTTTGTGCACCATCACAAGTCCCTTCCTGAAGCATGCAGCATGAATACTAGCTGTGATGGAAAAGCAGGTTTTTTAATAAATGTTTGTCACAACATCCTTATTTTGCATGTGACGGTCCTATTTAAAACGTTTAGAATCCTAATGATATCTTCAATCCGCACAGCCAACTTCATAATCTGTGCGCATGCACACAATAGGCATAAACTGCATTAAATATTAGACTGGGATCAGTTAAGCAAGCATTTATCATTGTATGAAAAGATACAAGCTTGTGTATAAAATTAACAAAGAACAATCCAGAATAATTCTGAGGTGGAGGGGGCCTGATTTCAATAGAGGAAGAGGGCATTTGAACAAGCACATTTGAGCACAAATTTGGGAAATGTTCAGCTACAGTTCTACAGTGAAGCTTATCATTTCCACCAGCAGGAAATGGTGGCAAAAACAAAACTCTAATTGCCTGGATGATTTTGCAAAGGATACGGATTATTGATAACCCCAGTGAGAACCGTGCTAAATATAGACAGTTCAGTGGGGACGTGAAGAGTAAAGGAGACAGGCAACTAAAATTAAAAGGGAATCCAAAAGTCATCCTTAGTCACAAACAGTGAAAGCGAAGCTAAACAATGATTGGGGCTAATTATCATACACACCCTGTTTAAACTTCATAGGGGCAGGCACCTGGCTGAAGCATTATGAAGAGGAAGTTGATGTCCAATTCATTGTGAAAAAAATATGCAATTGATACTTAGATGAGATGAAGTTAGACAGAATTTTAGAAAGTCTAAAATAAAATAAAATTGCAGATGCTGGAAATCTGAAACAAAAATGGAACTGCTGGAGAATCTTAGCAGGTCTGGCAGCATTTGTGGCGAGAAAGCAGAATTCTGCTGCAATTTCTGCTTCAATAAGAAAGGCTGATTTTCATAGAGTGTTGGTAACTGATAACAACTGAATTGGAGACAACTTCTGATATAGGGAAAAGTAATATTGAAGCTGCAGCGGTAATGTCCACAATAACCTAATCCAGTTCAAATATAGGTATGGAATCAGAGACTGGGAAATCACAACATTTAAAATATTTTTGTTCAAAATTGTCTGGATAAGTCCAAAAAACAGATTCATCTTAGTGGTGGGAAAGCTTCTAATGAACTCTAATCTCAGCCTCAAGCAACGATACTGGGAGATCATGTGGACTAACTTTATATGCTGACTAAAATATCTCGTGTGTAACCCGTTCACCTAAATCATGTGATGAAGGCTTATAATTCTGAAACTTCAGGTTTTTTTTTGAGTATTTAAACCAGTTTAGAAACATCGAAAATAGGAGCATGAGGAGGCCATGCAATCCTTCGAGTGTGCTGTGCCATTCATCACGATCATGGTTGATTGTCCAACTCAATAGCTTTCTCCTCATAATATTCGATCCCATTTGCTACAAGTGCTATATCAAGCCGCCTCTTTAATTGTAGTTGAAAATGCTTGCTTCAAGTTTCTAAATTTGTTCTTGCGTTCAATTGAAGCTGTGAAACAAACATGAAGTCCAAACTCTGCCGAAATTCTGAGGAAGTTGACAATTTAAATTCAAAAGAAAAGAAAGTGACAGTCAAAAAGTAAGTTTGCTCCAGTGTATGACCATGTTATGCTTCATTTGCGAAACAGCAAGTCGACAAAGGAATTCCTGTAGAGCTGGTGGATATACGTTTGATCATCAGAATTCGTTTCATGAAGATTTCAATGTTTCAGTGTTGTATGCTACTCGATAAGACATATCACATAAAAAATGGCATGGACACAACTCCCAATCATAGTACATTCATGAAGAAATGGCTTCTCAATTGTTGACACATTTTCTCCCTACTCCCTTGGAACAAGAAATGCTGAGTACTTAGTGGAGGATAAGCAGCAGTAGAGCGTTAAAGTGTTGAGTTTACTTCAGACTGAAATTTCTAGACTATGTGGCAAATGCAAAGTGTTGAAGAAATGGTTTCACTCCTTGTGCCTGCTCCTTTTCTCTGTTACCACCTGCTGCCACCACAGTTGTCAATGCTTTGGCCCTCAGTGTCATTTCTTGCAAATGTATTGAAGAATTTTAAAGAAATAATCACCATCTTGTGCAGTTTTTCTTTTGAAGTATGACCTTGTTTCATTAAATAAGCTGCTCAGTGCTTGAAATGCAGTATTGTGAGACTTCTGTAATTTTAATGTCTGACAATAAGTTAAAGACCCAGCGACCATTTTAATTTGATATTAATTTTGTGGTTATTCATCAATTGCACTTTCACAGACCGAGCACTCAAGTAAAAGGTAAAGACAAGGACTGCATGTGCTGGAAACCACATTCTAGATTAGATGGTGCTGGAAAAGCGCAGCAGTTCAGGCAGCATCCGAGGAGCAGGAAAATCGAAGTTTCAGGCAAAGGCCCTTCATCAGGAATAGAGGCAGAGTGCCTGCATGGTGGAGAAATAAATGAGAGGAGGGTGGGGCTGGGAGAAAGTAGCATGGAGTACAATGGGTGAATGGGAGTTGGGATGGAGATGATAGGTCAGGGAGGAGGGTGGGAGAAGGTAGCAAAGTGCACAATCGGTGAATAGGGCTGGGATGAAGGTGATAGGTCAGAGAGGAGGGTGGAGTGGAGAGATGGAAAGGGAGATAGGAAAGTAGGACAAGTTATGGGGACAGTGTTGAACTGGAAGTTTGGAACGGTAGTGAGGTGGGGAATGGAGAAATGGGGAAACTGGTGCAGTCCACATTGATGCCCTGGGTTTGAATTGTTCCGAGGGAGAAGATGACGCATTCTTCCTCCAGGCGTTTTGTGGTGAGGGAGAGGCGGTGAAGAAGCCCAGGACCTCGATGTCCACGGCTGAGTGGGAGGGGGAGTTGAAATGTTGGGCTACAGGGCGGTGTTGTTGATTGGTGTGGATCTCCCAGAGATGTTCTCTAAAGGTCTCTGCTCAGAGGCGTCCTGTCTCCCTGATGTAAAGGAGACCGCATTGTGTGCAAATGATATTGGTGGATGCGCAGGTAAAACTTTGATGGATGTGGTAGGCTCCTTTGGGGTCTTGGATGGAGGTGAGGGAGGAGGTGTGGGCGCAGGTTTTGCAATCCCTGAGGTGGCAAGGGAAGGTGCCAGGACAGGAGGGTGGGTTGTTGGGTTCGTGGACCTGACCAGATAATCACGGAGGGAATGGTCTTTGCAGAAGACAGAAAGGGATGGGGAGGGAAATATATCCCTGTAGTTGGGTCCGCTTGGATGTGACAGAAATGTCTGTTTCGTGATTCTGGTCATTAGTCCTAACTCTTCTGAGACAAAGCAACAAAATTCTCCTGTTTCTGTACTTCCATCATTTTGGTGAACTCATCTCAAGTAACATTTTGGAATTTGACAGTCAGGTCAACATTGCTCTATGTTGAGTTTTATGAATTTTGATCAGTTTTCCAGCCCTTCTTGTGCTGGAATATTGGAATGGAACTGGGTTCTATCAGTCCTTTAGGGACAGGCTGCAAGGGAAATAGGTGGATAATATGGTGGAAGATGACCAGGTAAGGAAGAAGTTTCACTGACTCTTATATTTCCAAGTCCGTAGTATTTTATTGATCCCAAATTAAGGAATGGATGGCTATGCAGGTGGTCAATGTAGAGTCTATTCCCGCCAATTCTGGCAGTTTATTAGCAGCAGACGTGTCCTCCATTGTGTGGGAGACCTCCTCCTGCATTCTGGAGGCACTCTTGCTCGATGTCCCTCCTAAAGAAGTACCTCATGGCTCACAACAGGGTATCCCACCTGCATACTGGAAGCGTCACTTGTCCATGGTGGCGATCAATACAGGAACTGGAAATCAAAGTAGGTGAGTGAAAGAAGTCGTGAGGGCTAGAGTGTACAGAACATTTCCAGAACCAGGTTGGCACATCCAATGAGGCCATTAATGAGTCATTAAAATCCCCCAGTTGGTGCATGGACAATGGGTTACTCCTAATCCGAGTAAGAATATTGTGATTGCTGCTGTTTCAGTGATATCAAGCAAATAGTGAAGGGTGGGCATGTGATAAAATCATTTATATTCAGTGCTGAATGCTTGAGACTTTATTGTGAAAAACTTTATAATTCCTCTAGATGATCTTAATGCACTGATTTTTTCATACAACGGTGTTTTTCTACATAGAATTACAGAGGAGATAGAGACAATTTTGCGCAATCAGTTCATGTCAGTGTTTATGTTCCACTCAAGCTGTTTCACATCTTTCCTCATGTAAGTCGCCCATTGTAATTCTCTACTCTCATCCATTGTAAGTGCTCTCCTTGAAATACATGTAAACTATTAATTTCAACTATTTTGGCTGATCACATATTCCCCGTTCTCATCATTCTATCAGTGAAGAGGTTTCCTCTGAATTCCCTTTTGGATTTCTTGAGGTACTGACTTCCATTGACAGCCTCTAGCTATGTTCCACCCCATTGAGAAACGTTTTATCTGTACCTTTTCTTTTCAAAACCTTTCATAATTTCAGAACTGTCAGCCTTCTTTTCAAGAGAGAAGTGAACAGCACAATTCTTCCCTGATATACACAGTCAGAAATTTGTTTATCATTCTTATAAATCCTTTCCTCACTCTCTCTCGCACATTCTATAATATGTCAATTGGAGCTGCAGGCAATACTCTTAATTATAGTCAATCAATTTTTTATAGGGACTCTACTTTCAAATCTATCCCTTTGGAGATAAGGCTCAGTGCTTTGTTTGCATTTTTGTACCCTTCGGAATCTGTGATGAAATGGTTAGTGACGGATGTAATTGTCTGAGATCCCATTGTTTGTCTCCCACACTTAAATACGCATCTTTGAATATGTGACCTGCACATTATTCCGACCAAGGTGTAACACCTTACGTTTATCTGTGTGGATCTTCATTAGCTAATTTTTTTACCATGCAGTAAATTAATTAATAATCTCTTGCAACGTATGTAGTCCTCAGAGGTGACTATCCTTCAACATTCCTCTTCCAATTTGGTGTCATTGAATTGTTTTTTTTTAATAATTAGACACAATATTTAATTTGCAGTTTTATTTTGTTTGATTTGAATTTTTGTTTAAACACTTAGAACATAGAACATAGAAGGATACAGCGCAGTACAGGCCCTTCGGCCCTCGATGTTGCGCCGACCGAATCCTACCTAACCTATACTAGCCCAATAACTTCCAAATGCCTATCCAATGCCCGCTTAAATGACCATAAAGAAGGAGAGTTCACCACTGATACGGGCAGGGCATTCCATGAACTCACAACCCGCTGTGTGAAGAATCTACCCCTAACATCTGTCCTATACCTACCACCCCTTAATTTAAAGCTATGTCCCCTAGTAACACCTGACTCCATTAGCGGTAAAAGGTTCTTAGTATCTACCCTATCTAAACCCCTAATCATCTTATACACTTCTATCAGATCTCCCCTAAACCTTCTCTTCTCCAATGAGACTTCTCTTCTCCAATGAGAGAAGGTGCAGTAATCTACATGATAACTATAGCAACTAAATGTAGAATGACAGATAAATGAGAATTATTACAAGCACAGGACGAACTATTAGGCTCTATTAACTGCAAGGTCAAAGCAGGGAACTATTTTTTACACGAATGATATAGTGAGATTATCCGGGGCTGTAGCTGATTTCCTTGGACCGTTGGAGGCTGTGGGGTGAATTTATAAAGGATTGTAAAATCATGAGAGGCATTGATACAGTCAGTAGACAAGGCCTTTTCCTTGTGATGGCTAGAGTTTCACTCTAAACCTAAACTCGTGAATATCAGTTTAGAGTGAGAGGGGGGAAAAGTTGTAAGTATCTAAGGAGCAATTTTTTTTTCATGCAGAGGATGGTGTGTGTATGGAATGAACTGCCAGAGAAAGTGGTTAACGCTGGTTCAATTTCAACATTTAAAAGGCGTCTTAGTATGTATATGAATAGGAAGGGTTGACAGGGATGTGGGCCAGGTACTGGCAAATGGGATTAGATGAGGATATCTGATCAGCATGGGAAAATGAGACCAAAGGGACTATTTCCATGTTGTGCATCTCTATGACTCGATAACACTAGTCCTTTGCTCTTAATGTATGAGTAGAATTTCTTTGGATTATCTTTAACATTATCTACCAAAGCTATCTCATTTTTTTCTTTCCTGCCCTCCTCATTCCCCTTTTTAGAACGTCCGTGCATCTCGTGTACTCTTCGAGATTCACTTCATCGCATTTATCTATATCTAATATATGATTTGTTCTTATTCTTAATCAGAGCCTCAATATCTTTATTCCTCCAGTGTTCCCTCCTCTTCCTAGCCTTACCTTCACTCTAACAGGAATATCACGCCTCTGAAGTCTCGTTATCTCACATCTGAAAGCCTCGCTTTTGCTGGCCTTCCCTTTAGCTGCATACAGTCTACTCCAATCAATCTTTGAAAGTTTTTGTCTTATACTGTCAAAATTTTCCCTCGTCTAATTCAGAACTTTAACCTGTATATAATGCCAATCCTTTCCATAGGTACGTTGCAACTAATCGAAATATGACCCCTGGCCCAAACTGCTCCCCTACTAACCATTCAGTCACTTGCCCTGATTTATTTAACAAGAGTAGAACAGATTTGCTCCTTCTGCGGTAGTTTCTTTTGCATATTAATTAAAAAAAATTTCTTCCACACTGAGCAAATTCCTCATCACTCAAACTCTTAAGACCATGACTGTCCCGCTTTATGTTTGGAAGTTTAAAATTTACTATTATTACAACCCTATTACTCTTACGTACAAATTAGATCTCTCAAAATATTTATTACTTAATTTCACTCTGGCTACTGGGGAGACTATTACAATTGCCTCAACATAATCATGCTCTTTTTATTTGAGTTCCACCCACATAGCTTTACTGGACCATCCCTCAGAAATACCTGCTGTCAGAACAGCACTGATATTTCACAACAAGAAAAATTGACTCCAATCTCCTTTTAGGTCTTCCTACTTCTGCCGTACCTTTGATGGTGTCAGTTGTCTTTGAGGGGCTTTGAACATAAACTATTCAATTTACTAGTAATGGTTAGTAGCTGAAAATAAAAATACTATAGGTGACTTGGTGATGGGAAATAAAAAGTTACATTGTGTGGAAGGAAATTTCTGAATATAAGTAACATTTTTTTTTACAAAAAACGAACTCCATTCTGACTGCTAACGTCTTGCTTACACCGTTGTACCTTCAGGCTATTTTCCATATATTTTGATTATTTCAAATTCATATCACCTGCTGTTTTGTACTTGTCAGCCATTTGTTAACGGATGTTTGCCGTTTCAGAATATAGGTCGCCGTATCGTGTACGCTCTCAGAATTCAGTATTTGGAGTGCTTGCAGTTTTAACCTGTGCTTTGATCAATAAGGCAAAATTACAGAAAAATATTAATAGCATTTTAAGGTAAAATGTTAGGATATTGGAAGAACAACTAAGAGCTTCAATGTTTTGCAGAGGGTTTGTGGGAAATGAAATGGAGAGCTGCAGGTTTTCCAGTACGTCTGATCGCTGCCTTTCCTGATCGAAATCAATCTGTGATTTATAATTTTGAGGATTCTTATTCATTAATATTGGTGTGTCAGATACATCTCAGTGTCAGGGGTGTGTGACATGCCTCTGTACTTTGTGATGAACTCAGCAGAATATACAATAACAGGGGTGTAAACCCAAAGGGGTGCAGGAACAGAGGGTCCTCCATGTATATGTGCAGAAATCAGAGAATGAACCATGACATGTGGACAGAAAAGCAAAGAAACCTTGCTTCAAGTACTCTGTACCGAACAAACGCGAAGCAATTATGTTAAACTGAAATAAAGCAGTCGCTTGTCTCACCTGGAATATTGCGTCTAGTTTCAGAAGCCACATTTTTGGAAAAATGTAAAGTTATGAGATAGGATGCATGACTGATTCACAACACTGTTCCCGGGATGATGTACCTCGCCGACTCTGAGAAATTGGGACTGTTCCCCTCTGCTGATAGATTCCAGACGCTGTGAATAGTTGCTATGATTGGTTCTCAGTTCAATCTTGCGTCACATAGATCCAAATGGCTGAACAGTTCCAGTACTTCTGAGCTGTGCCTTGCCTGATCGACATCGACCTCTGATTTATTATTTTTGAGTGTTGCTGTTCAGTAATATCCGTGTATCTGATAGATCTCAGACTGATTTCCTTGGATTTGACAGGTGTTTGTCAAATAGATCCCAGGAATTATGCTCCATGAGATTTATTTGTGAGACAAACTCCAGTTCTGAGAATCTGCCCTTGGATTATACATGTGTTGTGTCTGAATACCTGACTGAACGTTGATATTTTTGACTGATGAATATTTTGTTGGGCGTTTTAGCTGGTGAATTGTGCATTACTAACTCAGGCTGTCCCGACGTTGGGAGTACTTTTAGTTTAGACAGAGCAGAGTAACTTTTAAACTCCGTTGCCTGCCTTTTATCTGCTTAGGTGGAGCGAAGCTCCTCATTTTTATCATTATGTGACCCGAGGCCGTAACCCTTTCTGCATAAGAGGAAATGTTCTCGTGTCATTCTGCTTCTGGAGTGTTCCATCAGGCATATCGTGTGGAAGATGCATTTACATTAGTGGGCTGCATGGTAGCCCAGCATTAACCTCAATGACTGGATGAAACACAAGCAAACAGAACAAGTGAAAGTATTTAGCTGGAAAACGAGAGGGACGTAAGAAAATGTATTATTACTGATTAGACTTGAAGAAAGAATTAAGCAAACTCATGGTTAGTGCACATTTATTCGAGACTTATTAACCATTTCATAAAGCAATTTATTCAAACGTTAATATTAAAGTTAACAGACGTGAATACAATGGCTGGATGCCACATTGAGACGAGATCGTGTGCACTCGGAGCTGTGAGTTTCTGTACATCCGTAACTGTCAACAGAAAAGGAATACAATAGCTCATCATAAACCATTCTGAATGAGGAACAAATTAAAAGAAAAAACAAATGGGGTTTAAACAACTGGGCAGTTACAATTTTTTTCAACTACAATCATCTCGACGATACCAAAGTAAAAAGGAAAATCCATGATTAATTGTTTCAGTTACACGCTGAGAAGCTGAAATGATCTCACAGTTAGAGTCAGCAACAGGACAGATTAGAGATTGGGAATTCATAAACCTTGATAAGCAGATCAGCAAAATCAAAGGGGTCCACAACTCATTCACTTAACCTGGAAAAGAGAGATAACGCAATGACGCAGATATTTATGATCAGGGACATTCAGATTTATTTTTAATTCAATGGTACACTTAGAGATTTTACAAAACGTATTGGGCTGCTTGGCGTGTGAAAGATGTGATTATTCTCACCTTCACCAGGGTGACAGCAGCGCTGTAGAAAATACTCAGGCAGAACAAGGTGGTGAACGTGGAAGCAGTTGTCCAGATGTTGCCGTTATCATCCTCATAGTCTTCAATCCAAGTGTAATTCATTGAATCTATGAATATAAATCCAAGAGAACGCATTTAAAATGTTTATGGATCCAGTCCGATCTATCCACATCCAGGTCATATAACTAGAGACCATTGCATCTTCATAAACAGGCAGATGTTTCTCAATTGTGACTATTTGAATTTCTTAGTGCATTATTGACTCTTGGCAAGAGCTTCCAAAAAATAAATGCACATGTTCCTTCTGCACTCTCTGTAGCAACATTTTAAATTACTTTTTCTTTTAATCTATTATTGAAGGATATTATTATTTGAGGAGCGCTTATTAGGAATGATTATTTTAATTATGTCATTATATTTTAATTATAGTTTGTGACCGCAGTTTAGTTGAAAATCGTAGCCATCATTGCATAAAAGTTCAAATGTAATTCTCATCTTTATTTATTGGTGAGAAATTGTTTGGCAGATTATGAATATACGTTGCATACACAATTAGAACTTTGCTTCATATTTTTGTTTGTACGGTCTCTATTTTAAGGAATATGTTTTTGTGCATGTGTCCCTTAATTTATTTGATCTACTGCTTGATGTGTATGGTTTTCCTTTAATGTTTCTGCATGTGGTTATGATTTACTCTGAGTTCATTCTTACCCATGTTTGAGTCTGTGCATGAATAAACATATTCATGCTCCTTTATTGCTGGTGTGTTCGTGCGTTTGTGCACGTAAGTTTTGTTCAATTCACAATGTATAAGCATCTTTATGCTAATATGCCATTTCACTGATGCCTATGTTTATCTCATAATGTCCTTGTGATTGTTCATTTTTCGTTAGTGCTATCTAAAATGTGTGTTCATGTGTCAATTTCAGATTCTCGCTTCACTAGTTTATTTTCATGTTTATGCTTAATAAGGATTAGCATATACCATCATGTTTTGATGGATGTTTATTTTTATGTGATGATGTCTGCTTGTGTGGCAATCTATCCTAAATCATATCCTGATAAGCTTGTTTGTGTTATTGTGTGAGGATGCTTGCTAATGCTTGTGCTATTATCCTTGTTTAATAAATGCCCCACTTTTTGTTGATCTGTGCACTTGCGTGTCTGCATGTGAGACTCTGAATTTGTGTGTGTATGTGACCGCGTATACGTGCTGATCAACGTGGCTTAAAAATAAAAAAAAAAGCTGCCTCTGTCATCATATGTTTGTGATAATAAAAAATGGGAAAATAATGAAATTTACGCTCTCTCTGTGCACTTATGTGCCTGTGTATGTCGACATGCAGGAGGGCATATTTTGGTATGTTGTATTTGTGTTCATGCATGTATGCCTGAATGCATTGTGCTAGGAAAAAATGAGGACTGCAGATGCTGGACATCAGAGCTGAAAACAATGTGTTGCTGGAAAAGCGCAGCAGGTCAGGCAGCATCCAAGGAGCAGGATAATCGACATTTCGTGCCTAAGCCCTTCTTCAGGAATGCACTGTGCTGCATGAATGCATATGAATTTGTGTCCATTTATGTGTTACCGTGTGTCTATGTTTTTCATGGTTATGTATGAGTACCCCTGTTTATTTCTGTATGAGCTTTTCTTTCGGTGTATGTGAGTTTTTGGAAAAGCTCAGGTGAATGTTCAAGTACCATTTGCATGTGTGGTTCTGTGCGTGTATGCGTATGTGATGTCTTATCTATATGCACATCTGAGTGGATGTGCATAACTATTTATCTTTATGTGAGAGTCTGTATATGTGTCTTTATGTTTGTATTTGTGAGCATATCTCTGTATCTGCGTGTGCTTCTGCTCTTATACCAAACTGCAATTTGTATTATTCGAAGTTGGTGGTTCTAATTTTAATTGATTGCCCACGATAACATCGACCTTGTTTTATAGGAAACATTTCCCATCATCGTAAAGAGATAAGTGTTTTATGTGCGATTCTTCTGTTGCAGTGATAGAATTTCTGTCTCTGAGGCAAAAGGCCTGAGTTCAAATCCCGACTGCCCCAGAGATGTTTAATAACGTTTCTGAATATGTTTATTAGAAAATAGTTACTTGTGTTCTGTATTTGAAACAATGGCAAAGTAGTTGTTAGAATATCATAATTGATCCTATAAGTTCCAGAAAACTGAGACAAGACTATGAAATTCACACCAGGACTATGCAAATATCAGTTCTGGATTATGGAGTCACTGTCAATCATTTGTTACCAGGGCCAGGCATGTCCAACATGCTTCAAAGTATTATTTTGCATGGAAGTTTTACATTTTCAAACAGTATGCAAGAAGCCAAATGTTCCTGTTAGTAACTGGGTTATATTACAGAGGACCACCACCGAGAAAACTCTGCACTAGGAGTAAGAGTACAGATAGTTCATCATCCTCCTCCCCTCTTCCCTGTTCTCCACAACAACCTATCTGTCGGTTTTCTTTGGTGTGAAACTAAAGATGCATTCTGTCAACTCATGAGTTGGTGCAAGATCCCTTACATTTCCCCAGAAATAAATGTTAAATTCAATTTGATCTCCACACTATACGATTGGTCTGTCCAATCAAAACTAATTTTAAAAGTCTCTTAGTTTACGTTTCTAATTGGTGAATTGTGACAGTTTAAAACTGACGTGAATTTTGTAAGAATGGCCAATCGAGGAATCAGGAACACCAAGATCAAAACTTGTGTTCTCCCCTTGATGTAGAATGGACGTTGTCAGATTCCATCACAGTGGGATTTAGGATGGATGAGGTACTTGGCGGAATCGTGCAATGAGTGAGCTTTACTCAGTCTCTCACCCAGGGTGTATCGGAGCAGGGAACATAACTGCACAAGACACACTTCCCAGACCTGTTAATGATTCAATTTAACTTTGTGCAATGTGTGCATTGTCCGCGCGTCTGCGTGGGTTTCTTTTGGGTGTCCCAGTTTCCTCCCACGGTCCAAAGATGTGCAGGTTAGGTGACTTAGCCATGTTAAATTGCCCGTAGTGTTGGTTTCGTTAGTCAGGGGTAAATGAAGGGTAATGGATCTGAGTGGGTTGCTCTTCGGAAGGTCGGTGTGGACTTGTTGGGCCGAAGGGCCTTTTTCCACACTGAAGGTAATCTCATCTCATTTAAACTGCACAGATGAAATAGAAGTAAGAATGAAATCAATTCATTCAGCAGTTGTATATTTAGCTCACAACTAGAGGAACAAAAAATGCTTTATTACTTTTGTTGAATTATTGAATCAACGTTGAGATTTTTATTGACATGAATTAACAGTGTCCGTCAGTGCAGTGAAATGCCTAAAAACGTGATTTACCACTCGACTTATTGACAGTTCTGTTGATGATCTTCAATGGAATCGCTTCATGTCCCACCACACAGGAGTAAGAAGTACCGCTGGCCCACTCCTCCGCTGTAATGGATAACAAGCTGTACATGAAGAAGGAGGTGTTGTTGATCTCCACCATCACCTCAGTGTTCTTGTAGTTACTGGGATTCACCGGCTTGTCATTGTTTGTCCACTTGACGAAGATATCTCGGGGGTAGAAACCCCTCACTAAACAGGTGAGGGAGAGAAACCTCTGAACGGAGGTTTCTTCTGCTGGTGGCAGGAACACAGACACTGATGGCTCCAGTGTATTAATCACTGCAAAATATTTGAGACAAATATAAATCAACTATAAAAATCCAAAATCAATATCACGATGTCCCAGTTTCCTCCCACGGTCCAAAGATGTGCAGGTTAGGTGACTTAGCCATGTTAAATTGCCCGTACTGTTGGTTTCGTTAGTCAGGGGTAAATGAAGGGGAATGGATCTGGGTGGGTTGCTCTTCGGAAGGTCGGTGTGGACTTGTTGGGCGAAATATTAAAATATGCCATTCTTAATTTGGGATTTATTCACATTCATTTTCTAATAGGAGCAGAGTGGTAGACATTATGTTCAATTAAAGATGTAAAAAGTTTAATTTGAAAGTCGCGTCCATGTTTCCAGCCCACAACGAGGACATTCTGTCCATGTGTCATTGCTGATGGTGACGTAACAACCCAGGTTCCTTCCCACCTTATCTGATTTAATCGGAATAGAATAGCCTTTGGTCTGTCTCTTTCTTAATCAGATACTTAGCTTTTCTGTTATCAAGTACATGATTTATGCTCCCAACAGTGTTTGCTCATTACCAATCAAAGCTTACCATTGATGTGCCTGGATCTCAATTACACATCGAATTCTTTGTGCTTTAATCCCACCGCTCACCTTTCTTCTTGTGGATGGAGTCTCTCAACGGAGTTTGTAGATTCTGATGGTACACCACACATTCAAAAGTAATGCCACTCAGCCAGGAATCAGTCGCAATTTCTAATTTGCTGATTGCACTGCCAGGATTCTGTCCAGACTGGTCAGCAATTTCTAATTTCAGAAGCTTCTTTTCTCGTATCCAGGTGACGTTGAATCCAGAAGGAAGATTGGACACAAGGCATCTTAACGTCACCTTCGCCTCCAGCAAGACCTGTTCTATTGGTGGCGGGAGGATTTTAACTGTGTAATCATGGCACGCAGTATCTCCTATGAAACAGCAATCAAAATCAATGTAAAATGCCTTTTCAGATTCAGTACACCCACTCTTATTGGTTATTTCGTCACAAGGTGAACTAACCACCTTCGAAATGGCAACTTCTAACTCTTGCTGAAACGATACTTACTATTATTCATATATTTTGATCTGTGAAAGAATTCGTGATTACCTATAACGTAAGCTGTGTAATTATTCCTAAAGAACATTGGCTTTGTAAAAAGTGAAACCTGAGAAAAAAGTAAAATAATCGAAGACACCATAATGTAATTCACGGAGTTATCTTTCTTTCAGAGTTGGTCTCTTACTTAAGACCATCTATTGATACTTGGGACAAGAGTAATCCGTATGTAATGAGTTCACTTCTATGTCCATGAACGTTCCGTGCAAATGCTGCTGGTCACACTAATTGCCAAATCAGTTATCGAATTTCGGACAAATTGTATTTAAACATAATTATTCTCTTAGTTTTCATGCATTTGCAGAGGTTTTAAAGTGTTACAGAAACGGTGAATGGCCATGGAAATTCTGTTAATTTTATTTTCCGTGATCGAAAATACTTGGCATTATTGGTGTGAGACGATTCTCTAATTTATGTCATTATTCCTTGTGAGCTGAATTTGAAGTTGACCTGAAAACAAGGCACTGAGTACAGCACTAGACATCGTGAAGAACACCCATCCCCTCAAGTCTTTCCTTCCATTCAAAGAGTTCATGACAGGTCTGTAGATTCAATTTATTTACCAGGCTGCATTTTTTTTTACTTTCTTCATTGAAAAAAAACAGCAGAAACATCTTAAATTAATCTACAAACTCGATGGAAATTTGCACTAGTTTTATTCAGATGTATACTCACTATGTAAACATCCCCAAGCCAAATCAGGCTGAATCAGCCTGGCTCTAATTCCTAGTTCATTCATCCCTATTGAGCATTCCCACCAGAATTTATTTTCCTGCCTCATTCGCTAATTTCGGAGAACGTCTGTAAGAAGCTCAGTGAGATTGCGTTTATCCTCGTTAATCAAATGTGAAACCCACTTGGTCTGTGGCCACATCCCATAAATGAAGTCGAATAGCTTAGTACCAGATATAAAAAAAAGTCTGTGTCGTACAATGCCCAAGGCAATAAGTCATTCTTGAGCATGGAATGAAGTATTGAACGTGTTTTCATTTGTTTGCAAGTAAGGGTTACTGCATATTTTTACCATGTCACTTTGAGACCACAAAACTATAAAATAGAGGATCAAAATGAGGCTATTCGGTCAATCAAGTCTTCTCCGCCATTCAATTATGACTGATATGTTTCTCAACCCCATTCTCCCGCCTTCTCCCCGTACTAAGCAAGAGCTGATCATTTCTGTTTGAATACAGACAATGGTCTGGGCTCCACAGCCCTCTGCAGCAATTCGCTCCATAGATTAGTTACCCTCTGGAAGAGGAAATTCCTCCCCATCTTAGTATCAGATGGTGCTCCCTTTGACTCTGAGACTGTGCCCGTGGGCCCTACTATCGCCTACTGGTCAAAACATCTACTATACGTTCACTCTAACTTGGACTGTCAGTTTTCAATCAGATGCCTCTCAGACACCCCTGACCCCAAATTATCCTTTTGGCCGCTATCAGGCAAGGACTCGGCACTCTGAATGCCTCTCCCAGCATGGTCAGCCAACAAACTATTTAACAAAGTTCACTGTCTACTCGTCTTCAACAAAGAGGAAACATGCTTTTCTGATTAGCTAAAATAATGAATTATGAGCAATGATAATGCGACACTCAAACAGAAATACGAGGCACATGACATTTTGGGAAATGAGAAGCTGTACAGATTTGTTTACTAAGCCTGATAAAACTGTGTGTTTGATTCATAGGCGAGTTCAAAATGATTTGTAACCCTCTTAGTATGTGTCTCTTACCCTGGAATGCGGTGATATTTTTACTTTGAGTGTTCTCTCCATGAGTGACCTGGCAGGTATAGACTGCGCTGTCGAACCATTCACTATAACGGACCGTCAGGCGACTCGTCACCGAAAAGTTCCCGCTCGCCTCACACACAGGAGACGTGAAGAAGCCAGAATCTAAAAGTCGGCCATTTTTCAACCAACTCACTGAGATTGACTTTGGATAGAAATCGAAGATTGAACAGACGAGAGTTGCATACTTGTTGCTTGCGATTTCTTCATTGGGACTCACAGTTAGGAGAAGAGTTGGAGGGAGAACATCTGAACCTTAAGGAAATATATATGAATAAATTATCTGACGAATTTAATAACAAATGCAATCAGTTCTTATATATTATACTAATCCCGATATTACCAGAATCATAATTTGCAGAGTGCTAGAGAAGCTGAAATCCATACAGAAAGATCAGCAGGGCAATGTGAAGGGCTAAAATTAGAGGACTCTGCAAGGGAATGTAAGAGGCATAAAAATGATAGGCTGGTCAAATTAGAAGGAACGTAACAACTTTTGATGGTATTCATTTTAATGAAAGAGTTTGATGAACAAGGCGGATGAATTAATTGCGTAAACGAGGAAATTATGCGATTGGTCTCATGGTGACATGTTGAGAGAGGGGCAGAAGTGACTATTCAATATTCCACAATTTAGTGCCTTCAGGCGAGACAGGGAATGATGGGAAAAATGGGGTAATGGGTGAGTGGTCGAAAATGCCCGTTCTGTAGTAATTCTGACGAGAGTATTTTAGACTGGAAAGAGAAATGAAATGATGGATACCTCCTCGAACGAAGGCAAATAAACAGTACTTCCAAACCAAAATACAGCAAACATAACTACTGGGAGAGCACGATAGACCTTACTGTTTTGTCCAAATGGCTGAGAAGTGCAGATACATGGGAAAATATCAGAGCAACGTAAATTAACTTAAACGTAAATTAAATGAGAAAACAGGATTTTGTCTTCCTCAGCGTGGGCTTGGATATCAATTTTGCCAAAAATTTAGAGGGAACAGAATTCTGAAAATGCCCCCAGGAGAATATCTTCACAAAGTTTGTGTTTAATACAGAACATTTTAATCCAGACTTTGCAAGAGAGGGGTGAACCTGGACTTTACTTTAGGGATTGAAATCGATCGAGTAGGTAAAAATTAATGTTGGAGCTCTTTGCAGATGGTGATCTTAAATGTGTTGGATTCCAGATTGTTCTGGAAAAGGATTGAAATGGGTCCAAAGTTCTGAAAGCGGAAGGACAATGTTAATAAGATAAGGTAATGGTTTGACCAGAGTGGACTGGAATCTGAAACTTCCTGGTAAATCTAAATCAGAGCATTGTGACACATTTAAAATAAAAGAAATAGGAAAAGCGCAGGGAGAACATTTCCCATGAATCCACAGCATGGGACCAAGAATGCAGCCAGCCCAGAACGTAAAAGAGCATAGCGGGTGAGATGAAGAGATACAAGGAAGGCTTCCATTCTATACTGAAATCTCAAAACAAAAGAAATTAGAATGAAGGACAGAATGTGCAAGTGGGTATTTGCAAGAAAAAAAAGTATTAGGAGAGGAAAAGGGACCATGAAAAAATAATAGCAGTCAAAATAAAGAAAGCTATTTTAATAAGTTATGGGCTCATTCATAAAAGAAACATTCAGGGAACAGTAATACCCATTAGATTATATTATTGGCATGGGCCAGAGGATTACGTTGCAGTCGAAACAAATGTGCTCTGTCAGTTTTCAACAGTAAGAGAAACAATGTGGGGATAGAAATCATGGAGGAGTGTTGTAAAGTACTTTCAAAAGTTCGGTCAGATGATGTGATGTTCTTTGTTGTCTTGCTGGATGAAAAGTGGTTATATTTCCAGGGCAGATGAAATATATAACAAGCTGTTGAGTGATGCAAAGAATGAAATAGTTGTGTCACTGACAATGGTTTAGAATTACTGTCTGACATGTGAGTGCAGATCAGCCAACGTTGCATTTGCAAGGATTTTGCCTGGGTTGAAGTATTTTAGTTATGAAAAGATTAGATAGACGGGGGATATCCTTGCAGCAGAGGAGAATTAGGGAGAAGATGTTTGCGATGTCTATACCTCAAATAATTCCAGGCAGGCGGAACTGGACAAAAACAATCCCCTTGAGGGAGAGATCAATGCCTCAGAGGCACAGGATGAAGGCATGGCCAGGAGTTTTTAGATGGATATCAAGCCAAAACAATATCAAACAGAGGGTTATGTGAGTCTGGAGCTCAGTGCTGACAAGTTATGTAGAGATTGAGCCCCTCATAACATGTATGAAATATTTAGATGCATACTTGCAAAGGCAAGTCACACAAGGCAACGGATCAAGTGTTGGCACATGAAACTGAAATAGTCAGGTGGATGTTATTTTTAGGTGTGGACTGGATGGACCAACGGGCCTTTTCCTGTGCTGTGTAAAATGCTTCTGTGAGAATGGTTATCAATAATGCCTTATTCATGCTAATCACAGATGTTCTGTTGATCTCAGTTCCCACAACACTTACCTGGACATGGCATTTCTTTGATCTTGTGTTGAACCTCACAGTAGATTTTGCTGGGGCAATCTACTGCTGACCCGGGCAGGGTTAACTGGCTGCTCTGGGTATAGGTTCCACGCTTGTTTCTCACTGATCAGTAAGTCTTCAATCCAGTCGTGATTAACTCCCCACCTTTCTTCCAGGTTACCTTGGTTACATCAGGGTAATAGTCCATTGCCAAACAACCAAAGATCAGAGAACTGGTGTTGTGGTCCTCACAGGAGGAGACCAGGCCATAAAGCGTGGGGGGAGACGGTGTCTCTACGATAGAACGATCAATTGAGCACATTAGTTTCTGTTAATTTGTCCATATTAGTTACTCACATTCATCTTCATTTGTAAACGTTTTCCAGCATGCTCCTGCTGAAGTCCACAGTAACACTGGAGTTTATTTTTGCTTCTTAACAGATGTCGATCATGATCTATATGTTTCCTCTTCATAAACATGCCCTCTATCTTTACCATTACCATTTAATTTAGGAAGAAGAACATGCTGATCCCACCCAGTAACTGTTTCAAAATCTCACCAACTGACGCTTTCACTGAATTGCAAGTGAAGAGCGGAGAGGTTTCACAAAATACAAACCAAGGAAATGCGGATTCATCAAAATTCTACAGTGTGTGCAAACAGGCCATTTGGCCCAACATATCCACACCAACCCTCTGAAAAGTAACCATCCAGGCCCATTGCTCTACCCTGTTACTCTACATTTAACTCTGACTAATGGACCTAACATGCCAATCCCTGAACACAGAATGCTGAAACTGCAGACCTCACTTTCTCCGTGAACACAGTTTGCACATCTTTGGACCTTTGGAAGAAACCCACACAGCCACAGAGAGAATGTGAAAACTCCACACAGACAGTCACCCGAGGATGGAATAGAACCCGAGTCCCTAGTGCTTTGAGGTAGCAATGCTAACCACGGAAACAGTGTGCCACCCGATTAGGTACCGTGCTGCGTGAACTCAGAAACAAAATCAGATATTGCTGGAATAACCCGACAGCTGGCAGTATTTCTGGAAAGAAATCAGAGTGAATAGTTCAGGTCCAGTGACACTTCCTCATTTATCAAGTCAGAATGTTCTCTCTGGGAAGATAGTCACTACAGCAGCAGCATGGGCAGGAGCTGAGCACTGGGACTTGGAGGAAGTCTGTCATAGCTGGACTCATGTCAATTGTCTGGAAGTTGAAACTTCTAATTTAAAATTATCTGAGTTCTGGAGGACTCTGAAAAATGGAGGAGCATTAGGGTTCAAAGACTTTGAAGGGTTACAACTAACTGAGTTGACTATTTACGTAAAGATGATTTGCAAAATTAACAAGTACTCTTTAACTTTAATACATTTCAAACTGTCACGCAGTTCACCACCAAAACCATCATCTCTCAGACTAAGCACTGCTCTCCCTCGCTGTCTAGACCTAAATTTCTACTCACATGTCCAAATCCTTCCGGTTACTCACCCATTCATCCCCGGAATACACCACCCCTATCACAAGAAACACATCCAAGGCAATCTATATTGGTCATGTCGATGAGCAGAGAGATCCTGGTGTCCATGCATATAGAGCCAGTCAGGTTGATAGGATTGCTAAGAAGGCATACATTGAGTTGGCTTTCATTAGTAGAGGGACTGTGTTTCAAAATCATGAGGTCATGCTGCAGCTGTACGAAACTCTGGTGCGCCTGCTCTTGGAATATTGGGCATAGTTCTGGTCATCATTTTATAGGAAGAATGTGGAAGCTTTGGAAAAAGTTCAGAGCAGAATAACCAGGATGTTGCCTCGTGTGGCGGGAAGGCTTTATGAGGAAAGCATGAGGTTCTTGAGGCTGTTTTTGTTTGAGTGGAGAAGGTTGAGAGGTAACTTAATTGAGAGATATACGATAATCAGAGGGTTAGATAGGGTAAGCAGAGAGAGTATTTTTCCTTGGATGGTGATGGCTAGCAGGAGGGACATAGCCCTAAATTGAAGGCTGATAGGTAGAGGACAGATGTCAGAAGTAGTTTCTTTACTCAGAGAGTAGCAAGGGCGTGGACGGCACTGTCTGCAACAATAGTATATGTGTAAAATTTGAGGACATGTAAAATGTCATTGGATGAACATATGGATGAAAATGAAATAGTGGAGGATAGATAGGTTTCAGATTGGTTTCATAGATTGGCATAAAATAGACGCTTGAAGGGACTGTACTGCAGTCTAATGTTCCATGTTCTACATTCTAGATTGATACATAATGTCAATCCCAGAGGTTTACAAAATTATGAGGGGCATGGATAGGATAAATAGACAAAGTCTTTTCCTTTGTTTCAGGGAGTCCAGAACAAGAGTGCATAGGTTTAGCTTGAGAGGGCAAAGATGTAAAAGAGACCTTGAAACGGGTAAAGATGGATAAATCCACAGGACCTGATCAGGTGTAGCTTACAACTCTGTGGGCATCTAGAGAAGTGGTTGGTGGGACCCTTGATGAGATATTTGTATCATCGATAGTTACAGGTGAAGAGCCGGATGACTAGAGGTTGGCTACCGTGTTGCCACTGTTTACGGAGGAAAATCCATAGAACTATAGACCAGTGAGTCTGACGTAGGTTGTGGGTAAGTTGCTGGAGGGAATCCTGAGGGACAGGATGTAACTGGATTTGGAAAAGCAAGGACTGATTAGGGATTGTCAACATGATGTTGTGTACGGGAAAGCATGTCTCACAAACTTGACTGAGTTTTTTGAGGAAGTAACGAAAAGGATTTATGAGGGCAGAGTGGTAGATGTGATCTATATGGACTTCAGGAAGGCGTTTGACAAGGTTCCCCATGGGATACTGATTAGCAAGGTTAGCTTTCATGGAATACAGGGAGAACTCACCATTTGGATACAGAACTTGCTCAAAGGTAGAAGACAGAGGGTCTTGGTGGAGGGTTGTTTTTCAGACTTGAGGCTAGTGCCCAGTCGAGTGCCACAAGGATCGGTACTGGGGCCTCTACTTTTTGTCATTTACATAATTGGTTTGGATGCGAGCATACGGCGTACAGTTAGTAAGTTTGTTGATGACACCAAATTGGAGGTGTAGAGGACAGCGGAGAGGGTTACCTCAGATTACAACAGGACATTGACCAGATAGGCCAATGAACTGAGAAGTGGCAGATGGAGTTTAATTCAGATAAATGCGAGGTGCTGCATTTATGAAAGCAAATCTTATCAGAAGTTCTACACTTAATGGTCAGGTCCGAGGGAGTGTAGCTGAACATAGAGAACTTGGAGTGCACATTCATAGCTCCTTGAAAGTCGAGTCGCAGGTAGATTGAATCGTGAAGAAGGCGTTTGTTATGCTTTCCTTTATTGGTCAGAGTATTGAATGCAGGAGTTGGGAGGACATGTTGTGGCTGTACAGGACATTGTTTTGGCTACTGTCGGAACATTGTGTGCATTATCTGGAAAGATGAACTTGAAAGTGGAACTTGAAAGGGTTCAGAAAAGATTTAACAAGCATGTTGCCAGGATTGGTGGATTTGAGGTAGAGAGTGAAGCTGGACAGGGTGGAACTGTTTTCCCTGGAACGTCAGAGACTTAGTGGTTGACCTTATACAGGTTTAGACAATCCTGAGGGACATGGTTAGAGTAAATAGGCAAAGTTTTTTCCCTGGGTTCGGAGAGTCCAGAACTAGAGGGAATAGGTTTAGGGTGAGCGGGGAAAGACACAAAAAGACATAAGGGACAACGTTTTCATACAGAAGGTAGTACGTGTATGGAATGAGATGCCAGAGGAAGTGGTGGAGACTGGTACAATTGCAACATTTAAGAGGCATTTGGATGGCAATGTGAATAGGAAGGGTTTGGAGGGATATGGGCCATGTGCTGGCAAGTGGGACTAGATTGGGGTGGGATGTCTGGTCGGCATGGACGAGTTGGAACGAAGGGTCTATTTCCTTGCTGTACATCTCTATGACTCTATGACGCTTTAAGAATCGATGTATCTGAACTCCCAGGTCTCTCTGTTGGACAACACAACCCAGTGCCCTACAATTATCTCTGCAAGTTGTGACCTGATTTATCTTCTCAAAAGGTCGTTTTCATTTAATCTATACTCCAAATGCAATTCTTCAGCCCATTTGCCCAGCTGATCAAGATCTCTTTTAGATAACGTTCACTGCCAATTATAGCACCAATTTTGGTGTCATGTGCAAATTTACAAACCATGCCCCATTCGACGTTCTCATGACTTTCAACCAATATTGTACCCTGCTTGTCTTTTTTTCCACATGCTCGTATTATATCTTCAGAATTGAAGGAATCTATCTCCTTCTTGAAATCACTTAATGTTTTAACCTCAAGCAATTTAGTGGCGGAGAATTCCAATGGTTCATCATTCGTTCACTGAACAGTAAAGAATCGGGCTCAATTTTATCGGGTGTTGGAAAAACTGGTGAGCAGCAGGATTTATGATGATCCCATGAATGGAATAGCATTCTAAGTGGACCGAGGTGCCTACTTCAGCTTCTAATTTGTATTCTAACATGTCCCTGGCAACATGTTTCAAAACTGTGATCTTTGAGGATAAGGGCGTGCATGCATGATAATGCTTCATCTGAATGATTACCTCCAAATTAGACTCCACCTTGAATTGCAACTATTTCCCTGCCATTTTACTTTTCCTCAATCACAGCCATGGGACTCACTTTCTAATAGTGCTGTGAATGCTAATACCACACGAGCTTCAGCAATTCAAGTAAGCTGAGGACAACTGGTTTTTCAATGCGATATAAATGTTTGACACTTCCACACCTGTCTTGAGATGCAAATAACCGCTGGAAGAATTAAAAAGTATTTGAGGCACTTGCGTGCCCACACAAGATGATATAATGGAAATGAAGCTCCCCTCATTTTTAGCACGGCAATCACACATTATGCTTCCCTGGAATAAAGAAATACCATCAGTGGAATACGAGATTGGGATGTTACAGCCTCATTGTGTCACTTTAAATACTCACAGAAATGCCTTTCAAAAACGGTGTTTCCCTTTGTTGTGGGCAGTCGAACCATTAAATCTGGGATAGATTTTGCTTGTGAAACAACGGTAGTAAAGAGTTTTAGCCAAAGGGAGGCATCTGCAGTTAGTGCGCGGATGCACCATGATATCAGTAAGTGGTGGAGCAGCTCGAGGGCTTAGTGCTCTCCTCCTCCCCATCCCTAACATTGTGTCAGTCGTTAGGTTAGCACTGGCGGTGAACAATTTGGATTAAAATACTTTAGCAAATTTGTTGTTTCACACATTCTTTAAAAAATAATTCTGTTGATTACAGGTATTTGGAATGGGAGCACTGATATTCACTACTTGACTGATCAAAATAACTCCCACCCAATTACAGCAGGCACTGCACTCTGGAGTGTGCTGTTACTTCATGATACTTTCTTGTAAAATAGTGTGTTCACACTCAATGATTCTCTGATATTAAATATCTCTGAACATTCTCAATTTGTTCAAGTGCATTTTCTCTCTGAACAACTTGTTTAATCGAACAGAACATTTTTAAAAATTAATCAACAAACTTGGAATACTAGAAAACTAAAATAAAGACAGAAATTTCTGAAGAAACTAGGCAGATCTGGCAGCTCCTGTGGAGAGAAAGCGAGGTTAACGTTTCACGTCGAGAGACACCCCTCACCCCCCTACCCCCATCCACTCCCGCTTCAGCAAATTATTTTCATGCTATTGGCACAAGAACACACACCTGTTGAGTTAGACAGCGGTTACGTTTGCTTGACTGCAGTGAGAAAAGCATTCTTAGCAGAGGTAGTGGATGAGCTGAGATAACAATTGAAGACCACTTGAAAAGCTATCACCATATGCTGCAAGTGTTGGAATCAGCGGAACCCCCACTGTACTGAACAATCAAATTCAGCCACAGCACCAGTTTAATATAAAGTAAAACAACCTAGGCATAATCTCATCAATTATGCTTCAAAACAATTCATTCTGGATTAGTAATACGTGATATTATTTGAACAGCAATTTGAAAGCTGGGAACTATTTAAGGACTTACTCGATTAACCCCAGCTAGATGTGCTCAAAATCTTGTGAACAAATATTGATCTCGAAAAAGCTGCTAAACGCCAAAGTTTTGTTTAATATCTAAGAGATACAAGTCAGGACAGAGATAAAATAGATTTCACCTGCCTCTGTGAGTGGAACTCCAACAATCACACTAACAACTCAATCTGCTTTTTTGCCCAGAATTAACCGGATAAGAGTTGGTATTTTATACTTCTCAACCAGGCTGTAAGTGAACACAGGCCACCTGCCATGGAGTCAGGCACACCACAATAATATCACAACAGACCTGAACACAATGAGCTTCACACTATCTCAGAGAACACAGCCCACCTGTTTGACAGTACATAAACGATGTTAATTATTGATACCTTCCAACAACAAGGGATTGTTCCAGAACGTTTGTACACGAAAGTAACATTGCAACAATTATCAAATAATACTTTGACAGCAGCTCCGAATTGTCCAACTCTCTGAGGAATAAAAAGTGGGATTACATTACCATCAATTCACTGACACTGGATTTCAAACTAGAACTCCCTTCCCTAGAACCCCAATGAATGTTGCTGCCCCACGTGGTCTACTTAGTTTGATATAGATGAAAATGTTTTGAAGTGCGTTATGACCGTTGCCAGTGATATTAAACGCTAATAGGTTTTCAAATAGTAAGATGCAAAATAATTTTTGATTCTACATTGTGCTACATGTCCATGACCAACTGAGGCACAAAAGGAAATAATCAGCATGTTTCCCTCTGCATCGTTCAATCAAGTATCCCTTGTTGCCAACAACCAATGTCAAAACACTTGGAATCTGCCTGCCTTTTGTTACTGTGGTATTATTGCTGATTGGAATAACTTAGCCACGGCACTCAGTTCTGAGGCACCCAATCAAATATTGCAGTTCTGGCAGATAAAAGTCGATTTGAAGAGCAAGATAAAATTGAACTGTCGGAAATTCAGGTACCCAAACCAGACAATTTACAAATGGTCAGGACCCGTTGACAAGTTAGTCGGAGATAACACTGAAACGAAATGTACAACAATCTATATGTTAGCAGATATATCTGCTCAATTCCTCACATCCAATATATTCATGGCAATTGAACATTCATCATAGGAACTAACCAAAGGATTAATGCAAACGAGAAGGTGTTCACAATGAACATAGATAATCACTGAGTTAATAAACTTAACAACTCGTTGTAATTAGCAATGGTGAGATATGTCAACAATTAATGCAAAGCTCCGGAGGAAATGGATAATACTCTAGATAGTTTTTACATATCTGAAAGCATTTCTTGAACTGTGGAGATTTTACATGAACTGCATGACGTTAGTTCTGCATTACAGTGTGGAAATGCATGTCTGTTGAAGAAATTAGGGCAAATTCATTTTCTTGTTAGCAGTTTTTCATGTACGAAAATGTTTGTTTTAAAGTGTGAATTGAAAACATGCTTCTCTCTGGAGTTGCCCGCTTTAACTGAATGGCTAAGTAAGTGTGGGCAGAGCGGTGGATTCGTGGTGCGCACTGCTGCCTCACAGATCCAGGTACCGGGGTTTGGTTTCAGCCTCGGGTGACTGTCTCTGTGGAGTTTACACAGTCTCTACTTTGTCTGCGTGTGAATCCTCCCACAATTCAAGGATGTACACGTCAGGTGAACTGATCGTGCTATATTGTCCATGGTGTTAGGTGCATTACTCAGGGGTAAATATGGGGTAGGGGAATGGGTCTGGGTGGGTTGCTCTTCACAGGATCGGTGTGGACTTGTAGGGCCAAATGGCCCAATACACACTATAGGAAATCAAATCTGAATAATCATCATACTTAACTAATGTGAGCAGTCTCTCTTCAGATTGCTACATTGCAATAATCGGTCAAGTATATTAAGTAAAAAAAATTACTCTATTTTCAGCGTTTGAATAAACAATGTGCTCTGTTATCCTCTAGTTCATGTCTTCTGCAAATTTATGAACTCTGCATATGTCTGAATACATCGATGTGAAATAAATTCTCAGCTTTTGCAGCAAGTACTTCCATTGTTTTAGAGTACATGTCCAACATATTGGAAACAGGCCATTTGGCCTAACAATTCCACACCAATCGCCCGAGCAATATGGAGCCCACGAAGATCCATTTACCCAGCCTATATTTACCCCACCGAATGCACCCTAAATATGCACATCCCTGAACACTATGTGCAAAGTAACACTGACAATTCACCTAACCTGCCCATTTTCAGGCTGTGGAAGGAAACCGGAACACCTGGAGAAAGCCGACGCAGACACGGGGCGAATGTGCAAAGTCCATGCAGATAGTTACCCGAGGGTAAAATCGAACCTGGGATCCCGGCGATGTGAAGCATCAATGCTAACCACTGAGCCACGATGCTGCTCTCCGAGTTCATAAGTGGATTATTTCAATTAATTCGAAATTTGGCCTTGGTCAATAATTCACTATAGTAGTTGTTTCCAAAAGAATGACTCTTCAGTTGATATTGTGCTGTAAAATGTAACTATTTATTTAAAAAGTAGGGATTGGGGATACCTAAAGCACTGTGCAGATTAAATTACTCAGGTTTTTTTTTCACAGCAAACCCAGTTTAATCAGGGATAGAACAATTAATTGACTCAGATTACTTGTGAAACTGATCAAAGCAGTGAAACTGATCAGTTGTTCATCGAATTGAGCAGAATTTCCAAATGGTCTTTGCCAATGATATTTTCCAGCCAGAAAACTTGTGTGTAGTATACAGCAGAATGGAAAGGCGTATCTTGATTAATTATAAACACAGTTAAGGCCTTTTTTGCAAAGGTAAGAACTTCTGGAACATTATACTTTTGAAATTCAATTTATATTTCTCTATGACTTGTTAAACTGTTTAAAGACGGAACTTGTGGTTTAACTAAGTAGTTGAGTTCTGAACGTGGATTGTAAAGAGTGGATTAGGTTAATCTTTAATTATTACTTCTCGTTAAGAATCACGCCTGAAGGTATCTGTTTTCCCTTCATTTCCAAAACCCTGCGACTTACCTTTCACTTAACGTTCGGCTTTTTGAAGTTTCATTTGGCGTGCTGATTGCATTGAATGAGAAAAAGGAAACTGGAGCGGTTCACTGACAGAAATCATGTGAACAGTGCAATAACAATGCAGAAACCTCAACATAGCAAAGATCAACAAATGACAACGCAATGTGTTTGCAGCAGAGATAGCACTGCAAACACTTTCAACAGAACCAAGAACATGATGTAACCTCACAAGAAAACCCGAACTGAAGTCTAACAGAACTGCTCAGAATCAAGCAAACTAATGATTAAATTGAACAAATAGTAACAAGTCATAACATCAGTCTTGTTTGTGAGGGGACGTAACATTTAAAGCTGTAACTTTTCCGGCAAAGGTTAGATTTATTTCCAAACTGTACACCCTTGAAGATCATGACAATCTAGTGCAGGGAACAGTAAAGCATTTGAAGGTATATAATGATTAATCTCTTTAAGGACAAAACAAAATTTCTCTAATGTAAAAATATTAGGACAATATAAAAAATATAATATTGTAGTAAGTTAGTTTCAATTTTGTGAACTGAGCAATTCTGCAGTTGCAGAATTTAGTCCCAAATTTTATTTTGAATGAGCCGACTAAAAACAAAATTCGGTTAGTTTACAATTAGAAATGCGATTTTTAAAAAAATCACCACTGTATTAAAAAGTCGAGTTTTTCATTCCTTGCGCTTCTTTATTTCTTAAGTTGGTTTTCAAACAGTTACAAACAGATGTAACTTTTTCAATCAAGCAGAGTTAAAAATGGCATACAAATTTAACAAATGCCGAAACGATTCAGGAAAACCAAAGAACTTCACAAAGATTGTTAGGTAAAAGTTATCCAGAGAGACCATCTTATCGCCAGAAAGAGAACACCAGTTACTGAAAGCATGAAAACACAGGTCAATTCCACAAACTGAATAAGAATCCAATCAACTCAATTCAACAGGTTCGAGGAAAATAAAACCAGAATCCAATCGACTCAAAACAACAGATTTAAATGAAATATAATCAGAATCTCACCAATTCAATTCAACAGAACCAAATAAAACAATTTCAAAATTCAATCAACGCACTTCAGCAAAACCAAATAAAAGCAAAGTCAGAATCCAATCGACTCATTTCAACCGAATCAACTGAAACAAATTTAAAATCCGAACAACTCAATTCAACAGAATCAAGTCAAACGATCTTAGAATCTCAACCAACAGAATGAAATATAGCCCTGCAAAAAAAATTATGACAGTTTCTAACCTGCTTGTCATCAACAAAATTAGCAAAATAAAGGTGAAAATATAATCATGGTAAGAACATAATGTATACAGGAAATATATTCAAGAAATGGATAATGATATTTTAGCATATTTAATCATGTTTGGTAGTATTTTGAACATCTTCAACTTCTTAGCATTTGTTGTCGATAAGAAAACCGATAGTCCCAGTGTCACTGTCGTTAAACATTATTTATACCTGACTGATTAAGAGACATTAAGTAACCCAGCCACACTGAAAGCCCATCGGATCGAAACAAAGAGACACTCAGAGTAACTGACTCCGTCACAACCATTATAACTACTTGCTGAGCCTTAACTGAAGTCTATAATCAACCTGAACAAAAATTATTCCGAACCAAACCAAACTCAAGAAAGAATATGAGTTTCGTTTAATACAGAAATTAATCACATGAATGGAAAGTTTTTTTTAAAAAGTCACAGTTAAGGTTAAAATTCTCACCTGAAGTCACTGTCACCATCGTCCCTTGGCCCCAGTCATTAAGATATTCACATTGTTACATTGTCTGCACCGGGCCACACAATAACTAGCTCTGCATAAAACAAACCAAAAATCTCCCATTACATTTTCGGAACCACAGGCAATATTAAGTCACAATAAAGCTACATCACATGCACTATGAATTCTGATCATTCTTGATAAATTTTTATATTGTTTTATATTTCACAGAGTAACACTTGAGCTGATTCTCAAAATAACCAATTGGTGTATCAATAATTATCACCACTTTTACAAATTAGACATGCACAGAAGCCCACAGAACTAATACTGCACTGCAAGTTAAGACGGTTTGTAGAAATAATTACTGACGTGTTGCAAACAATAGGGGCTGAAAGGTTTTTGTATCGATCATAATTGCAGTGAATATCCAGCTACCCACTGCTCTTGCACAGTAATAGATGGCGGTGTCTTCGATCTTCAGGTTTCCCATGTTCAACACAAAAATGTTGTCTGAAGTCTCTTTGGACGCAGTAAATCGGCCCAATATCGCTGGTGCATAGTTTTTGTCGACTGAACTATAGTAGTACAGCAGCCATTCCAGGCCCTTGTCGGGAACTTGTCGGACCCAGTGCATGTAGCTGCTGCCAAGATTGAACCCGCTGGTTATACAGGTCAGTCTCAGGCTGCCAGCAGGACGGCCAGTCTCTGCCTCTGGCTGAGTCAAAACAACCTCTGACTGGACACCTTTGAAAAGAAAACAAATTAACATGAAACATTAACGCTGATGAAATGATGGCTGAGTCTTTGTCATTCCTGAGGTAGACTAACATTGAGACAGTAACAAAGAAATACTTGAACAAAAAACACTCACATGATAAGAAAGTCAGTAACAAACTGAGAAAAATTGTTGATACAATCATTCTGATAAATTGTGAGAAAATATTCTGTCAAGATCTTCCTAAACAAAGCCGATCCAGCGTGTTGAATTACGGTCCAGTGCCCAGGATTTATATGGCCATCAGAAGGGGCAGGCTGACAGCTTCCGACTCTTGGTTTCCAGTTGGAGTCTGAGAACGGATCCTGGTATCAGCTTGCACAGCCCGAAAAGATGGGTTCATGTATTTACATGAGATTACGCTTTAACTTGGAGATATACACATCTTAAGATATTTGTTTTGCTGAACAGCTTCTTTGGAAGTGTTTTTTTTAATGGTGGAAGTAAATTTGAATAGCTTCAGGTCTGTTTCAAATAATATTTGCAAGTTTTTTGTTTTAAAAAATACAAAACGAATTAAATTGGAATTTAACTCCTGTATTTCTAAATTCTTTCACCATCAGATAAAACTAAAATCAAAGTTCAAAGATATTACCAGCTAATAAAACAATTGAGCATTTTTTTTTTCTGGACACTGCAATTCTCTGTCGTACTTCAAAATAACATGTAATTCATACTAGACATTGCGAAAATCAATTTAGGCAACTGAATATAGAGCGTGTCCAAAGTGATTACATTTAGAATATTCAATTACAATTTAATTCTACATTCAACCACAAGCAGATAAAACTAAATAGAACTTCACTAATATTATTAGCCATCAAATTTAGTGGCGTTATTTTTACTGTCCCTCAAAGTCTCTCTGACATGACAAAATAATATATCATTTCCAATCTGCGTTTCTGAAATCAATCTTGGCAACCTAATATAGATCATGTCTGAAGAGATTATATTCAGAATGTGATTGTATGTCACTAAACAGATTGGATCCTGGGATTAGAAGCAGAATGTCTCTCCTTGCATCTTTTTTTTTGAATTGCTTCGACCCTTAGATGCATAGTAAAGGAAAGCTGTTTGCCTGAGAAACAAAAAGAGAGTTGGCAGTGATATACAACATCCAGGTAACCTTTTTAAAGAGCATCTAATAAACTAGAACAAGCCAGTCCATTAGTTAAAGCAAAATCCTCAAAATCTAAACCATTGCAGGTAACTGTCTGGGTACATCAGGAGTGTTTTGTTATATTAGTGCGTATTACAATAATAATTACCACGAATGTTGGTCATAAACAGTACATTTCTCTGCTTACTGATAGGGACAGTTAACTCGTAACAATCAGCAAACATTCGGCGTTACATTACACCTGTATTAACCATGTATAAAGGGCCCATTTAGTTTTAATGAGGTGCATGAATCAGAGAATCGTGCATTAAGTGATGTGAGTTTGAACCAATTCGTATTTGTCAATTTATTTCGAAAAAACAATAACAAATGTTACTGCAACGTGGGATTTTGGATCAATTAATTTCATATTCAGAAGCTTTAAATATACTTTAAATATGAGGAGTAACAAGAAGATGGATTACTGGGCTAATGGTAGGCTACTTGGTAGTGTGGATGAGCAGAGGGATCTTGGTGTCCATGTACACAGATCTCTGAAAGTTGCCACCCAGGTAAATAGTGCTGTAAGGAAGGCATATGGTGTACTGGGCTTTATTGGTAGAGGAATTGAGTTCCGGAGTCCTGAGGTCATGTTGCAGTTGTATAAGACTCTGGTGCGGCCTCATCTGGAGTATTGTGTGCAGTTTTGGTCGCCATACTATAGGAAGGATGTGGAGGCATTGGAACGAGTGCAGAGGAGGTTTACCAGGATGTTGCCTGGAATGGTAGGAAAATCTTATGAGGAAAGGCTGAGGCACTTGGGGCTGTTCTCATTGGAGAAGAGAAGGTTTAGGGGAGATTTGATAGAGGTGTATAAGATGATTAGGGGTTTAGATAGGGTCGACACTGAGAACCTTTTACCTCTAATGGAGTCAGGTGTTACGAGGGGACACAGCTTTAAATTAAGGGGTGGTAGGTATAGGACAGATGTTAGGGGTAGATTCTTTACACAGCGGGTTGTGAGTTCATGGAATGCCCTGCCAGTAGCAGTGGTGAACTCTCCTTCTTTATGGTCATTTCAGCGGGCATTGGATAGGCGTTTGGAAGTTATTGGGCTAGTGTAGGTTAGGTAGGATTCGGTCGGCGCAACATCGAGGGCCGAAGGGCCTGTACTGCGCTGTATCTTTCTATGTTCTATGTTCTATGTTCTATGTTCTATACTGAATAAACGGGCTGAACTAACCAGAACGTAATTGCATTCAATTTCCTGTTTTCTCATAGTCATACAGTGAATGCTGTATTCAGTGACTTTCCTTTTAAAAGAAGAAATGCAAAGTGGAATGTGTCCACTGTGAGAAAATGGGAAAATATAGTTTGGTGGGATCTTATTTTGCTTGCTTCATTTCTTCTTTTGTATCGGCAAGATGCAATACTTGGCAGCAAATAACCTAACTGCTGAAAAGGTCCTTGAGTTCCCAGTTTCATTTACTGGAGTTTCTGCAGTGGATCAAAGATATTTTGACTCACTGTTGCCGAGGTGGTGGAAAGCCAATTGCAAACTATAACCACTTCCTCCACAGAATCAATTCTGCACAGCAACAATGCTGGTGAACATTTTATTTTTAAGTTATGTATCTTGGAGAACTCGTCCCTCCTCTCATTGAATCAAGAATTCGCAGAGTCTCAGACACAATATAAACGTCAACAGTTCATTCTAGGATCACGGCAACACTGTTCAATATTAAGAGAAAAAGATAAATAGTCGCAGAGTCATGGAGTGATTAAGCATGGAAACAGAAACTTTGGTCCAGCCAGTCCATGCCAGTACTTTCCCAAACTAAACTGATCCCACCTGTGTGTACTTGGCCCATATCCTTCCAAATGTTTGATGTTCATTTACTTATCCAATTGTCTTCTGAGAGTTTTAACAGTACCCACCACAAACCATTCTCTGTGAAAAAGCTGTCTCCGTTATATTTTTTACATTGTTTCTCCTCTCATGATAAAAACATGTCACCTACTGTTGAAATCCACCAACAGAGTGCAAATAAAGTGGGCGGCATGGTGGCTCGGTGGTTAGCACTGCTAACTCACAGTGCCAGAGACCTGGGTTCAGTTCCTGACTCAGGCAACTGACTGTGTGGAGTTTGCACATTCTCCCCGTGTCTGCGTGGGTTTCCTTTGTGTGCTCCGGTTTCCTCCCACAGCCCAAAAATGTGCAGGTTAGGTGAATTGGCCACGCTAACTTGCCCTTCGTGTTGGGTGTAGGGGAATGGGCGTGGACTTGTTGGGCTGAAGGACCTGTTTTCACACTGTAAGTAATGTAATATGCCAATATCTTAGTCAAAACTTGAAGACAATCCCAGCTCCAAGCATTTACAAAATACCATTATGGATCATCCTTGTGCACAAAAAAGATTTCTCCTTTAATCAATGGTTTCTAAAAGTTGCTTGTGTATCTGTCGTAAAGGACGTTTTCCTAAACTTCTGAACTGCAAATTGTTCACATCCATCGGATTAAAGTAATTATGTGAATTACCCCACACACGAAAAAATAATCAAGCAAATTTGTTAAAAAGAGTTGCTCTGAGGAAGTCTACGATGGATTCATTTATCAAATTAAATCATTTCCAATATTGTGAGGCCTCGTCTATCTTCTGTACAATAGTCTAAATTTTAAGTTCTGTCTGACTGCAGATGAAACTGATTTGTGTAGAAGTATGGTTTGAGTCTTTCACATCGTTAATATTTATTGCTGACTTTATTTGATTGGAGGGACGTTGTGCCAGGCATCGTTTGGCACCATCATATACATCATATACACATCGCTGGTGTCATGTGGAGTTTATTGATATGTGATGCTTTGAAACGAAAGCTTCGAAAATTTCCGGTATGAATCATGTCAATTAGAGCTATTCGCCATTCCACTCATGGCTTTATAAACTTACATGTAGTCACTCCCAAACCCGAACTCTCAACCTCCAGTGAAAAATGTTCAAGTCTATCTGGATTTCCAACATTGATTCTGTTCCCACACATTCCATTGTTAAAGATCCTCCTGCCGCCCCAGGTCCACAGACAGCGTCCCTTGTTACGAGTTCAAAGAAGTGAAAGGAAGTTGTCCTACTATATTGTTCAATTTTAGTTGGCTTCAAAAATAAATGTTCATGTTATTGCTGATTTACTGGAGAATGCAATGTGCCAGTATCTGCTGAAATACATGCAGCACCATCCTGAACCTGATTTGCAGGTTCACCTGCTGCGCACATACGGAAGTGGGCATCAGGGAACAGTGAACATCGCCCACCCCCACAACACCTCACCGACACACTCAACCTCCCCTGTACTTTGGACTTTGTGAATTGCGTATTTTTAATAATCAGTTAATCCGAAGTGGTTTTTAAAACTTATTTATTACATGTTGCTGATCTTGGCAAAATAAACGTATGTTGCTGTCAGCTTTTCTGGAGAGCATGTCTGCATTTTTCACGTGTCATTTCCATTGATTCATGTTGCTGATCTTGGCTAAATAAACGTACGTTGCTATCACCATTTCTGGGGAAAATGTCTGTATTTTTCTCCTTTAAGTCAAGAATACTCAAAACGTCTTGAGAAACATCTAGCCCTTCTTCTTCCCCATAAGCCAGGATTTACAACATTGGAAATCATATCTATGATGAAAGTGGATTAGACCCTACGCAATGTTCCCAAATATTTACTTCAAGTGCTATCACCAGCAGGGTTATGGACAACATACTTTAAAGTGGGTGTCAGCTGGAAAGGTCTGTTTTCAGGTGGCACAGGTGCGATGGGCGAAGCGGTCTCTCTTTGTCGTGAAAGATTTCTACAACTCTAAATTCATCTTTCTTACTTTGTCTAATTCAGAGGCTCTAATTCAAATGATTCATTCTGGATACATTCCAAGCCTTCGTTTTAATGATGTCACATGTCAATAAATTCCACCTGACACTCCTGCTCGCGATGTGGAAAATAATGGTTTAATTAATAGTGCCAGATGATGCCTAAGACAACATTCCTTTATTCAACTAATGTCAGCAATATTAATTAACAATTTGAAAAGCACAAACTGTACTTTTACCCAGTTTCACCTGCAGTCAGACCCAAAATTCAAACCATTAAAGCTCTCTCAACACTCATCCATTAAACACTGAAACGGTTGTTCAAAGATATTTTGCATATGTGTGTGTGCATGTCTGTGCCTGTTCGTTGTAAGCTACTCAACATTACAAAATCAGAAAGACAAGAGTAGTGGTTCAAGCCCCTTTACACTGCTACATCAAATGATTTCCATGATTGTACAGTCGATGTATGTGCTGGGTAAATCTCCCCCTATATTGCACTGTCCAATGCAATCATATCAAATACATTTTGGTTTATAGTAAAACAGCATCCAGGATTCCCTGGAAAAAAAATCCTCCCAGAGCAGGCACAACACAGAATCGATACAGAATAAATCGTCTTGTAGAATATTAAACATTCCATGAGATGTGAAGAAAAGGTTAAATATAGGCTAAATCTGCATTAGGCTGAGCCATTAAACATTCCTCAGTCAAGAATAATACTGGTGAGATAAAATGATAACACTAACACAGTAAAGTTTTGCAGCCTCAATCATTTACAGGTCACTCAATACTCAGACAGATTTTCGAGAACATCTTGCCCTACTGACTCAAATCACTCTGAAGAAATGGATGAATTTGGCTGAGAGGAGATGTTGGTGAGGTTTTGACTTCATGTTATTGAGAAAAACCTTGACTGACTGTGGAGAGGCAAAACAAGACATCAGATATAAAGACAAAAGTGGGCAAGGCAGGAGGGGAAGAGAGAAAGAGAGAGACTGAAACATTGGTTGTGCCAATATATCTCTTAATTATTTTTTTGACTAAACATGACAATTGATACCTCTGTCATTTAAGACTCATACAACCTATGAATCAAAAAGGTCCAACATAAATTACTAGTGGAATGCATTCAGTTACTTGCATTTGTTTTTGCCAATAATCGTGCTTTATGCTTGTGGGGAAGTACAAATTTGGGTTTTGTTGTTCTGTAATCTATTCTGTGAGTTCTATTTCTGTGTCAATTTACAGAAATGCTTAATTAATTTCATGGAAATGTTGATGAGAGCAAAGCCAGATGAACGAAATAATTTACTGGTAAGTTTTAATTCGAAACAAGTTTATTTAAGAATGTTGACAGTTTGCAGAAAGGAATACAAATTAATGAACATTATTTGTAAGGGATGCTATTTATTTCAGGAAATTAAACACAATTTAACACTTTTATTTAGATTAAGAATTCCGTTCTGAAAGTTCTGCAATTAAACGTCTCTGTCCAACTACTATGAATGTCCCATTGATTTATATTGTAGTCCGTTTAGACAGGAAAATATCAAAAGATTCAACACAGCTCAAAGTGCATTTTAGAATATTCATGTAAAATATTTGAAGTGACATCAGGAACTGCCGCAACAACTACATTTAATTGATATAGTTGTTGCGAGGTATCATCAAGCTTTATTGATATAGTTGTTGCCAGGTTTTACCACTCATATATTTCCTTATATTCTTTCCTAAAATGTTGACATTGCTGGCAAGGTCAGCAATGAGTCCTTATCCCCTAACGCCCAATGTATAGCTTGTGAAGGCCACTTCAGAACGCAATGAATTACTTCCCGATTGCTCTGGAATCTCACGTCGGCCAGATCAGGTAAAGGCGATAGATGCCTTTCCTAATTCATTAGTGAACCAGCTGATTTTGTATTTTTTCCATTGACTTTGATAACATTGCCACCATTCGGCTTTTTTTCTGATTCCATGATTTCTTTGAATTCTAATGTCACCCTGGGCAAACGATGGTATTCCAAACCCTGTCCATTCAGCATCAAAATTGAGTTCGGGAAAACTGGTCTCGTGATATCACCACTGTGTTCCTAATTTTGGAAATGCAGGAGACATGCACGGAAAACGGTCACAAACAGAAATGCAATAAATCTGACACTTTGTACCATGAACCAATATTGGACTGGAATACTGGCAAGAGTTATCTTTCTGTTCACAGCAACATCACAGGAGACCATGCATCCAATCATCTATCTTAAAATCTGTATCGGACTGTTTGAACAGCCTGACTCCCTTGCTACATAATTCCCACATTTGTATTCTGCTTCTCTTTCAGATTTCCATACTCCACCACAAATTCCACTTTTTGACTTCTTGTTTGAAATATGAAAATGTCAGTCACATATCTCAAGAAGGTGGTCATCAGCTACTTTTTTTGAAAGGCTACCATCTTGCTTGGGTAATTATGGTTGACCTTTCTGAAGAAGATTTATTACAACTGATTGACTTCTTATTTGAGAGTGTCGTGCTGGAAAAGTACAGCAGATCAGGCACAATCCGACGAGCAAAAGAATTGATGTTTCGGGCATAATCCCTTCATTAGAATACCTAATGCTGCCTAATCTGCTGTGCTTTTCCAGCACTGCACTCTCGACTTTGAGCTCAAACATATGCAGTCCTCACTTTCTGCTAATGGATTTCTTAGTCAGTGGGCGGCACGGTGGCACAGTGGTTAGCACTGCTGCCTCACAGCGCCAGAGACCCGGGTTCAATTCCCGCCTCAGGTGACTGACTGTGTGGAGTTTGCACGTTCTCCCCATGTCTGCGTGGGTTTCCTCCGGGTGCTCGGTTTCCTCCCACAGTCCAAAGATGTGCGGGTCAGGTGAATTGGCCATGCTAAATTGCCCGTAGTGTTAGGTAAGGGGTAAATGTAGGGGTATGGGTGAGTTGAGCTTCGGCGGGTCGGTGTGGACTTGTTGGGCAGAAGGACCTGTTTCCACACTGTAAGTCTAATCTAATCTAATTTGGCACAGGAAAGGAACCGTCATCTTATTGTTGGACTGGTAGGTCAGGCCAAGTCGAAGGGGCAGACGTTCCCCTCTGAAGGACAATACTGGACCATGTAATGTGCATCAAAACTTTGGTAAGTCCGTGATGATCGTTCATTACATCAGCATTTTCATTTCAAATCCTTTCATTAAGTAAAGTTGTCATGCTAGAGGTTGAAATCTTGATTCTGGAACTTTACTCCAAACTTTTTGATTGCGTATTAAGTACTCGTAATGCCCCCTCAAACACTTAATCGAACTATCATGTTTGCGACGAATAATTGTTTTATTGACTCATGGGACGTGGTGGTTGTTATTAGCCGTTTGTCGGTATCCTTCAGAAGATAGCATTAAGCTGCGTTTCTGAAATCCCATGTTCAACGTGCCCTGAGGAAGGGAAAGCCAGATTTTGACCCAGTTACAGTAAAGGATAGATGATATATTTCCATGTCAAGATGCAGAATGGTTTAGAGAGGAGCTTACAGTTCTGTTATTCCCATGTATCTCCTGCTCTTGTTTTTCGAGTTGCAATTGGGAGTAGGAAGTTACTCTCTAAGGAAGTGGCCAAATGACTGCAGTGTAGTTTTTTAGATAATGCATATGGCAGGAACTGAGCATCAGATCTAGGGCAATGGACGGTTGTGAACATGCTGCTGATCAAGTGGGATGCTTTGTCCTGGACAATGCCAAGCTTCTTGATAGCAGTTAAACCTGCTCCTATCCAATAAAAGGGAGAGCTGTGCTATTACAGTCCTGACTTCTGTCTTTTCTACAGTCAATTCTTTATGCGAGTCAAGAGGGTGAGTTACTCGCTGCAGTAATCCTAGCCTCTGGCCTGCTCTCACAACCATTGTATTTATATGAAGTTTCCAATTCAATTTCTAATCAACAAAAAACCCAGGATGTTGATGGTGAGAGATTCAGTGATGGTAACAATATCATGGGGTTTTAGTTAGACTGTCTCTGGTGGTCGCTGATTATTGTCTGGCAGTTTTGTGGTGTGAATGCTACTTGCCAATTGGCAGCACAAGTATGGATGTTGTACAGATCTTCCTGCATTTGACTGTGGACTTATTGCGTGTGTGAGGAGTCAAAAAAAAGTGCACTTTTCATTTCTAACCTTCTGATGGAGGAAAGGTCATTGATGAATTAGCTGAAGATGGATGGCCCGAGGACACTTTCTTGAAGAACTCCGACAAGATTTGCTTCGGCTGAATTGACTGACCTTCAGCAACCAGACCATCTTCCAATGTCTGTCCAGGCAGCGAGGAGTTTGTCACGTAATATCCATTGACTTCTGTTTTGCCAGGGCTACATAATACCGTACTCTGTCAAATTTGAATTTAATATCAAAGGCTGTCACTCTCCCTTCATTTCTGGAATTCGGTTCTTTGTCCATGTTTACATCAAGTCTGTAATTCAGACAAGAGCTGAGTTGGCCTTTCTAATCCACATTGACCATCACCGAGCAGGTTATTGCTGGGCCAGTGTTGCTTGATAGCACCGTTGATAGCACCTTCCTACACCTAACTCATGATTGGGCATGGACTGAAGGGGCAGTAATTCGTCAGGATGGTTTGTCCTATTTTCAGTGCACAGGACATGCCTGGCCTATTTTCCATGTTGCCAAGTCGATTCCAGTGTAGTAGATGTACTGGGACTGCTTGGCTAGCAGAAGTCAACAGTATTATTGTAATAATTTTGTGAGGCTCCATAGCATTTTCAGTAACGAGAGTCCCAACCATGTCTTGATATCATATGGAGAGAACCAATTTCCTTGAAGACAGGTATCTGTAATATTGGTGGTCATTGGAAGATGCCAAGATGGATAATACAATTGGCACTTCATGCTAAAGATTGCTGTGAATGCTGCAGCCTTACCTTTTGCACTGATATGTTATGCTATCTATCACAGAGCATGGGAATATCTGTGGAACCTATTCCTCAAATGAGTTGTTTAATTAACAACCATAATTCACGACTTGATGTGGCAGCACTGCGGGCTGAGACCCGAGTTTCCTGAATTAATACTCAAACCACAATACCTGGAGACTATCGCCCACACCTAACTCACCACATGATGTGGCTATGCACAACACGAGATCGCTTACCCTTTGTGTTTTGTAGATTCCAACCGTGCATCGTATATTTGCTTAAATTGTTAGTCTCGAAAATGCTTTATTTCACAGACTTTAGGATACAATGTTTTGTTTTTAATTCATTCTTCTGTCGGAAAGGCAAGTCATCGATGTCATACTGTATTCCAAGGTTTTCCTCCTCGTCAATTGCAAAACTAAACGTTTTTTACCTCATCTTTGACCTTACTCATCAAAATTGCTACATTCTTGACGAGATCATTAATATACACTGCAGACAGCAAAGAATCCAACACCAAGTCTTTTAATAAGCCACTGGACAAGATATGTCTTCATAATGATTACCGTCGACCATTACCCTCGACCTTCTGCCACCAAATAAACGTTCGATGCATTTGCCAAACTGCAAAAGATCCCATGAACTCTTTACTGAAGATGCAAGCTCTTGTCAAAAGCCTCATTGAAGTCAAGAAGCATTTCATCCATTTTTTACACTCGTTGACAAATCTCATTACCTCTTCAGAAAGCAGAATCAACCATGTCCGATATGATATCACTTCCACCAAAGCCATGCTGAATTTTATTGTTTACAACTTACAATTCCAACTGTTAATGAATGCTGTCTCTTAGATTTATTTATTAACTTCCCTCATGCTTTCTACTTTTAAATATAGATTTATGAGCGAAACTACATATTGTCATTTACCTCCTTTGGCCCGATGGTAACTCTTCGTATCTCTCAGATAGGTAATTTATTATGCCTTAAATAATCTTTTGACGCTTCGTTTTTATTCTGGAAAATGGGAATCGAATTAAATGTAATTTTGAGGCCAACAGCCGTTTGTTCTTGATACTGTCAGTGTGTGTTCACCCACAGAGGCAGGATGACTGTTTGTGCTGATAATACAGAATGTAGCGCCTGGTGTATCATTCTCAGCTGACACACAACTTCCTGTTTGTATGTGCCAGCAGCTGGCAAACATCTCACTTCTCATCAGAAAATAAACTCAGGGGACACAATCTGGCGGAAACATCTGCCAATGTGGCCTATATCAGGGCACAAAGTGTAAAATGAGCATTGAAATGACCTTTCAATCGCTGTTTTGTGGTCCGATACTATGACGTCATTGGACGAGTCTCTCGACTATGTAACAAGCTCATTCGAATCACCACCGTCTGGAACATATCGACTGCACCGATTCCTGTCTTTGAGTAACTTCTTGTTACTCTCACTTCAGATTTAATGTTCCCAGTTTTAGATTCTGTCTTCTGTATATGTCACCTCCCCAGCTGAATACATTCTGTTTGATCTATTAATAGATTTTCATCAATTAAGCAAACAGTTTTGTAGAGACAGGTATGTCGGTGGGTCTGCTTAACAGAATCCATATATGGAGAGATCACCTTGTCTGTGTCTAACGCTGACCACATTGAATAGAAATAAAGCACAGCACTGTATAGCTTCAAACTTTGCAAATCCTCTTTGAAAGAGCTAATTCTAACGGCTAATTATTTTCTCGATTATTTCAGAAACTATGACTGAAAATGCCTATTTTTAACAGCGTTTCAAATATTCTTAAAATTTGAGTCACTGGCATTTCCCACAGTCAGCTTTGTAGTATTTAACGTTCTGGTCAAAATTTGCTTCAAGCGGAAGTCTAAAACATTGTTTTTTCTAAGTTACCAGCCATTGTCCTTGCAGTTCCATAAAAACTGCGAGCTATTGATAAGCCCCAGAATGAACAGAATGTCAAGGCCCTGTACACATGCAAACACCATGACACAGGCCTTGAAGCTCTCCATTTTTTCCTGTTACACTAACCCAAGCAGTACCCTGCCTCTCACACTCTCATTCACTTGGCTGAACAGCTGAACCGTCAACTACTTTTACTTCCAATCGTCTCATTACCTCCAACCTAAAGGGGTAGCCATGGGCACCAGGATGGGCCCAAGCTATTTCTGCCTCTTCGTCGGATATGTGGAACAGTCAATCTTCCACAGCTACACGGGTACCATTGCCCACCTTTACCTCCGCTACATTGATGACTGTATCAGCGCCATTTCATCTCGGAGTTTGAACAGTGCATCAACTTCACTAAAACATTTCACCCTGACCTCAACTTCACAGGGACCATCTGGGATACCCCCTCCCATTCCTAGACCTCTCCATCTCCATCACCAGTTAACGACTAAACATTTACTACAAGCTACTTGGACTACATCTCCTCCCACCCTACATTCTGTAAAAAAAGCCATCCCTTCTTCTCAATTCCTCTGCCTCCACCGCATCTGCTCCCAGGAGGACCAATACCACCATAGAACGTACTAGATAACCTCATTTTTCGAAGACTACAATTTCCCCTCCCACCTGGTCGATAATGCCCTTGAAACCCCCATCCCCTCCAATCGCAGCAGGGATCCCTCTTGGTCCTCACCTTCCATCGCACTGACCTTGCATATATCATATCATCCTCCGCCACTTCCACCACCTGCAAGCAGACCCCATTACTTGGGGTATATTTCCCTCCCTACCACTATCTGCACTCTGCAGATAACATTCCCTCCACGACTCCCTCGTCAGGTCCACGCCCGCCACCAGCCCACTCCCCACCCCGTCATCTTCCCCTGCCACCGAAGGAAGTGCAACACCTGCGCGCACGCCTCCCCCTCACCTCCGTCTGAGTCTGCACCACCAGATTTGGAGGCATCTACATCAGGGAGACAGGATGTCAACTTGTGGATCATTCCAAAGAACATCTCTGAGACACCTCCGCCAACCAACCCCACGGCCCCTTGTCTGAACACTTTAACTCCCTCTCCCACCCATCAATAACAGGCTGGTCATATTCTGTTCATTTCCAGTGAATAAATACAAGATAACTGATCCTGAATTTAAATGGTATGGTCAGGATTTATTTTGATAAAAGCAGGAACAGTGTATTTTGACATAACAGGTGGAGAGATTCACTTCCTGAAAAAGCAGCTCGAGTGATATAAGCTGACACCAAAACAAGTTTGGTCCAAACAGAGGCAAAATGCAGCATATAATATTTATATATATATATATATATATATATATATATATATATTCCTGAGTGAAATAAATAAACAAAAACTATCTTAGCCCCGGAACAAGATAGGGTGTATTAAGTATAAACAAAGACACAACTATTTTAAATTGTAGTCGAAAATTAATTGATCGTATATTGAAATGCAGCCAGAGCCGTATATTTGTGTTTTTGCATTCTTCCGATCTAAATTAATCATTTCATAAATGCTTTTGGTAAATGTCATGTATCACTCGTCTGTCCATTACACGAACCTTGCTAGGGCCTTGTTAAATTCTGAACCATCGTCTTCCTGGTTCACAGTGTTTGCTAGTTTCATGTTACAATAAATGGTGAGGTTGTGTACTGTACGCCAATATCTTAGTCAAACATTTAAAGCAATCACAGCTCAAAATATTGCAAAATATCACTATGGATCTTGCTTGAGTCCAAAGAAAAATAGTCCCCTTTGAATCAATGATTACTAAAATTTGCTCACGTATATGCTGTGAATATTTTCAAACAACCTGAAGTGCACATGGTTCACATCAGTCAGAATAAAGTAACATTTCGTATGTTACCACACATAAAAATAATCAAGCAACTTTCTTGAAACAAGTTGCTCTAAGGAAGTCTACGATTGATTCTTTTATCAAACAACATCATTTCCAATGTTATGAGGGCTCATCTACCTTCTGTGCAATGGTCTGAATTGTGTGTCTGACTGCAGGGGAAACTGGGTAAAATTACAGTTTGTGCTTTTCACATTATTAATTTATAATGCTGCCTTTGGTTGAATAAATGAATGTTGTCCCAGGCATCATCTGTCAGCATTAATTAGACCATTAATATCCACATCGCAAGCCAGAGTATCAGGTGGTGTTTATTGATTTGTGATATAATTGAAACGAAGGCTTGGATTGTTTCCGGTATAAACCATGTGAATTACATCCTCTTAATTAGGCAAAGTAGGAAAGATGGATTTAGAGTTGTAGAAAGCCTTCATGACAGAGAGAGATCACTTCACCCATCGCACCTGTGCCACCTGAAAACAGACCCTTCCAGCCGACACTCACTTTGTAGCATGTTGTCTGTAACCCTGCAGGTGATAGCACTTGAAATAAATATTCGTGAACATTGCTTAGGGTCTAATCCATTATCAACATAGATATGATCTCAAATGCTGTAAATCATGTTATTTGGGGAAAAAGTCGGGGCAAAATTGTATCAACATTCAAACAGTTGGTGCATACCTGAGGAGCATATGGGCCCATTTCTAAACGTTGTTTCTCAAGACATTTTGACGATTCGTTACTTAACATCAATGTAAACTGACATGAAAAAAATGCAGATAATTTCCCCAGAAATGCTGACAGCAACATACGTTTATTCAGCCAGGATCAGCAACATGAATTAAGCAAGTTTTATTTTAAAAAACACTTCTTCTAACTGATTATTTACAATATGGATTTCACAAAGTGCAAAGTACAGGTCGGGGAGGATTGGGGCCGTTTGTGGATGGTGGACGATGTTCGCTGTTCCCTGATATGTACTTGTGTTCGTAAGCAACAGGTGAATCTGCGAACCAGATTCAGGATGGTGCTGCAGGTATATCAGCAGATACAGTGTACATGGCATTCTCCCATAAAGCAGCAATAACATGAACATTTATTTTTTATAGTATTTGAAGTCAAATAAAGTTGAACAATATGTCGGGACAACCTCCTTTCTTTTCTTTGAACTAGTATCAAGGAATACTCTCTATGGACCTGGGGTGGCGAGAGGATCTTTAGCAGCAGAATGTGAGGGAACAGAGTCAACGTTGGAAATCCAGATACACTGGAACATTATTCACTGGAGGTGAGAGTTCGGGGGGTGACCTCATATAAGTTTATAAAGCCATGAGTGGAAAGTTGAATGGATCTAATTGACATGATTCATACCAGAAATTTTTAAAGGTTTCGTTTCAAAAATATCACATATCAATAAACTCCACCTGTCATTCCAGCTAGCGATGTCGAAATTACTGGTGTAATTCAAGGTGGCAGACGATGCTAGGGACAGCATCCCTTTATTCAACTAAAGTCAGCAATAAATATTAACAATGTAAAGGCACACACTGTACTTTTAACCAGATCAGTCAGTTTCATCTGCAGTCAGACAAAAGTTAAAATTCAGACCATTGCACAGATGATAGACGAGCCCTCACAACATTGGAAATGTTTTTGTTATATAAAAGTATCCATCATAAACTTCCTCAGAGCAACTCGTGTCAACAAACTTGCTTGTTTTTTTTGTGTGGGGTAACTCAAGAAATGTTACTTTAATCTGATTGATGTGAAAAATTTGCACTTCAGAAGTTATTTGAAAACGTCCTTCACAACAGATACACAAGCAAATTTTAGAAATCATTGATCGAAGGGGGCAATCCTTTGTGGACTCATGCAAGACCCATAGTGATATGTTGTAAATGTTTGGAGCTGGGATTGTTTTCAATTTTTGACAGATACATTGGCGTTATTTTCGTATGGTGGGGGATTTCAACAGGAGGGGGCATGTTTTTACAATAAAAGGAGAAAAAGTTTTAAAAAGTTAACGGACACAACTTTTTTCACAGAGAATGGTTTGTATGTGGGATGATTTGGTGATGGGTATTGTTAAAACTGTCAGAAGACGTTTGGATAAGTAAACCTGTATCAAATGTTTGGAAGAATATGTGCCAAGTACACACAGGTGGGATCAGTTAGTTTGGGATTATCACTGATATGGACTGATTGGACCGAAGTGATACCGAATGCTGTATCACTCCATGACTCTGAGACTATTTAACAATTTTCTCAATATCAAATAGTGCTGTAGTGATCCTCGAATGACCTGATGACGTTTAGATTGTGTCCGATATCTGCGAATATTTCAGTCAATGAGAGGTGGGACGAGTTCTCCAAGGTACAAAATTGAAAAAGACAATTTTCTCCAGCATTGTTGCTGTGTAGATTTGTTTCTGCGAAGGCAGTGGTTATGGTTCGCAGTTGGCTTTCCACCAACTGGTCAATAGTGAGACAAAAATATCTTTGATCCACTGCAAAAACTCAGGTGCTTCCAGGAAATGAAACTGGGAACTCTAGGATCTTTTCTGCAGTCAGCTTAATTGCTGCCAACTATTGCATCTGGCAGATTAAAGGGAAAATGAATGAATCAAGATAAAATTCTACCGAACAAATTATATTTGCCCGTTTACTCACACTGGACAAATTTCACGTAGCATTTCTTCTTTAAAAAAGAAAGTCACTGAATACAGCATTCAATGTAAGACTATCAGAAAACAGGAAATTGAATGCAATGACGTTCTGGTTAGTTCAGCCTGTTTATTGAGTATCTTAAAAGCTCCTGAATATGAAGTTAATGAATCCCATATCGCACATTGCAGTATCATTTATTATCATCTCAAAGTAAATTAACACACTTGAATTGGTTAAAACTCACATCACTCGTTGCACCATCCTCTGATTCATGCATCTCTTTAAAACTGGGAGGGCCCGTTATACATGGTTAATACTAATGTAGTGTAACGGCGAGTTATTGCTGATTTTTACGAGTTAACTGCCCATGTCAGAGCCACCAGGGAATAGATTAATGTAGTGTTTATAACCTACATTCATGGTAATTATTATTGTAATACTATCTACATTAACCAAACACTCCTGATGTACAAGACAGTTACCTACAATGGTTTACATGTTGATGATTTACTTTTAACTAATGGACTGGCCTGTTCCAGTTCATTAGATGATCTTTCAAAAGGTTACCTGGGTGTTTGGTATCACTGCCAAATCACGTTTTGGTTCTCAGGCACACAGCTTTGCTTTACGATGCATTTTAGGGTCGGAGCAATTAGAAAAAAAAGATTCAAGGAGAGACATTCTGCAATGTAAGGAGGTGCTTCTAATCTCAGGTGCTTCTAATTTCGTGACATGCACTTACATTCTGAACATAATCACTTCAGACATGCTCCATATTATGTTGCCTACATTGAATTTAGAAACGCCGATTTGAAATGAAATATTAATTTGTAATGTCAGAGAGACTTTGAGGGACAGCAAAAATAAAGTCACTACTTTGTTGGCTAATAGTATTATTGAAGTTCTTTTTAGCTTTATCTGCTTGTGGTTGAATGCAGAATTAAAGGGAGTTAATTTCTAATTGAATATTCTAAATATAATCACTTTGGACACGCTCTGTATTCAATTGCCTAAACTGAAGTTTGAAATGTTTCACATGAATTACATGCTATTTTGTAGTGCGACATAGAATTGCAGTGTCCAGGGAAAATAAAACTCAACTATTTAATTAGCTGGTAACGTCTTTGAACTTTAGTTTTAGTTTTATCTGCTTGTGGATGAACGCTGAAATAAAGGGAGCTAAATTCCAATTTAATTCGTTTTGTTTTTTGAAACAAAATACTTGTGACTATATCTGAATTAGACCGGAAGCTACTCAAATTTACTTCCACCATTTAAAAAAAACTTCCAAAGAAGCTATTTCCAAAACAAATATCCCAAGATGTGTATATCTCCATGTTAATGCATAACCTCATGTAAATACATGAGTCTATCTCTTCGGGCTGTGCAAGCTAATACCAGGATCCGGTCTCAGCATCCAGCAGGAAACCAATAGGTGGAAACTGTAAGCCTGAGCCTTCTGATGGTCATATTAATCCTGGGCACTGGACCATAATTCAACACTCCTGGATCGGCTTTGTTTAGAAAGATCTTGACAGAACCGTTTTCCACAAGTTATCACAACGATTAGGTCGACAATTTTTCTAAGCTTGTTACTGACTGTCTTAACATGTCAGTATTTTTTGTTCAAGTCTCTCTTTGTGACTGTCTCAATATCAGTCTACTGCAGCAATGTCAACGATTCAGCCATCATTTCATCAGCGTTCATGCTCAAGAGTATATTTATTTTCTTTTTTAAAGATGTCCAGTAAAATGTTATTTTGACTCATCCAGAGGCAGGGATTGACCTTTCCGGAGGCACCCTGAGACTGACCTGTAAAACCAGCAAGTTCAATCTTTGCAGCTGCTACCTGCCCTGGGTCCGACAAGTTCCCGAGCAGGGCCTGGAGTGGCTGCTTGGGTACCAAACTTCATCCAACAATAACTGTGCATCAGCGATTGAAGGTCGATTTACTGCTTCCATAGGCAGTTCAAACAACATTTTTGCATTGGACATGATTAACCTTAAGACTGAAGACACCGCCAGTTATTACTGTGCAGTTGGTACACGGCATTTATGATCAATACAGAACCGTATTCAGCCTCCATTATTTCTGCATTTATTAAATGATTACTTCTACAAATCGTCTTAACTTACAGTGCAGTATTAGTTCTGAGGGGTTTTATGCAAGAATCACTGTTTAATTTGTCATGATTTGGAGATGCCTGTGTTGGACTGGTGTGTACAAAGGTTAAAAAAAAGGTACAAAGGTGTGCTTCCAATTAAACCTGTTGGACTCTGACCTGGTGGTGTGTGATTTTTAGCTTTGTTTAATTTGTATAAGTGCTGATAAGTATTGATACGCCATTTGGTGATTTTCAGAATCAGCTCATATGTTACTCCGTGAAGTATAAAACAACATTAAAATTTGTCAAAAATGATCAGAATCCACTAGCACAGTTATATGATTAAGATATATCGTGACTTTATTTTGCCTTTGGTTCCGAAAATTTAAAATAATGGTTGATTTTTGTTTTTTTTTATGCAGATCTAGTTATGGTGTGAGCAGTCCAGAGACTGTGGCTATCTTGATTACTGGGGCGAAGGGATCATGGTAACAGTGACTTCAGGTAAGAACTTTGAACTTTCTTAGAGACTTTTGTTAAACTTTGTATTCGTGTGACTAATTTCTGAATTAAGTGAAACTCACATTCTGTGCTGAGTTGGTTTGGTTCGGATTGATTTTTTTTTCAGGCTGATTATAGACTTCAGTTAAGGTTCAGCAAATAGTTAAAATGGTGATGACGGAGTCATTTGCTCGGTGTATCTTTTTTTTAATCAAGTGGTCATTCTGTGTGAAACATCTAATTTTGCTTAATCGGTCAGGTATAAATAATGTTTAATGTCAGTGACACCCTAACTGTGAGTTTTATTATCGACAGTAAATGCTCAGAATTAAAAGATTTTTGAAATATTAACAAACATGATTAAAATATACGAAAATATCATTGTTTATTTCTTGAATATATTTCCTGTATACATAATGTTCTTACCATGATTATATTTTCTCCTTTATTTTGTTAATTTTGTTGATGACAAGCTGGTTATAAAATGTCTTTTTTGCGGTGCTATGTTTCATTCTGTTGATTAGATTCTGAATTTTCTTGTTTGATTCTGTTGAATTGAGTTGACTTGGATTCTGACTTTGTTTTTACTTGGTTTTGTTGAATCACACTGATTACCTTTTGAAATTGTTTTATAAGATTCAGTTGAATTGAGTTGGTTGGATTCTGATGATCTTTCATTTAAATCTGCTGTTTTCAGGTGATTTTATTATGAGTTTATTTTATGAATCAGTTGCAGTGAGTTGATTGGATTCTGATTCATTTTGTGAAATTGATCTGCGTTTTCATACTTTCAGTAATTCGTGTTTTCTTTCTGGTGAGGAGATGGTCTCTCTGGATTACTTTAATTACGAATTTTTGTGAGGTTCTTTGTTTTTGCTGAAGCGTTCCTACGTTTATTAAACTCATCTGGCATTTTTTTTTGCTGCTTGATTGAAAACATTACGTCTGTTTGTAACTGTCTGAAAACGAATTTAAGGCAGAAACACGGAAGTGAAAGAAATGAGAAAATAAGTATTTTGGAGCATTATTTTTTTTAAAAAAATACCTCAGTTCTAATTGTAAACTAAGTCAAGTTTGTTTCGAGTTACATCTTTCAAAGTAAAATTTGGGATTAAAATCTGAAACTGCAGAATTGATCAGGTTACGTAATTGAAACGAACTTGCTATAATTTAAAATAATAATGTGGTAATGTTTGCCTATTGAACTACCTTTATTTTGACCTCAATCTGATTAATCATAATATGACTTCAACTGCTGTACTGTGCACAACACAAGAATGGCATGACCGGAAAAGGTGTACAGATTGGAATTAAATTGAACTGTTTCCCAAAACTTTACATCTTAAACTATGAAGTAAATCACCTCACAAACAAGGCTGCTGTTATTATTTAGTATTTCTATTCAATTTAATCATTCTCTGCCTGGAATCTGTACAACTTTGTTTTGATTTCTTTTTTTTGTGAGGTAACATCATGTTCTTGGTTGGAAATGTTTGCAGAGCCAGTTCTGCTGCAAACCCATCGGTTTCCTCAGTGTTGTCATTTGTTGATCTTTGCTCTATTAAGGAGGAGGGACTGTAACATTCATTTTGTTATATTTGGGAAACTGTTTCTGGTTTCTACATTGTTATTGCACTGTTAACATGGTTGGTGTCAGTGAACCGCTCCAGTTATCTCATTCAATGCAATCATCATGCCAGTTGAATCTTCATAAAGCCTAGTATTACGTGAAAGGCAAATCGCAATGTTTTTGGAAATGAAGGAAAAACAGATACCTTAGGGTGCGAGTTTTAGTGAGAACATAGAAAATTACGGCAATGTTCAGGCCCTTCGGCCCTCGATGTTGCACCGGTTTGTCACACCAATCTGAAGCCCATCTAACCTGCACTATTCCATGTACGAATATATGCTTGAACAACGATGACTTAAATGTAATGAGAAGTAATAATTAAGAATTAATCTAATCCACTATTTACAATCCAAAGTCAAAACTCAACTATCCAGTTGAATCACAAGGTCTGTCTTCCAAACATTTACAAGTCATAGAGAAATATAAATACAATTTCAAAATTATGTTGTTCTAATAGTTCTTGCTCTTGAGCAAAGATGCCATGACTAAGTTGTAATTAGTCAAGAATCACTTTTCAATTCCGCTGTACACTACACACAAGTTTTCTGGTTGGAAAAGATCATTGGCAAAGATCGTTTGGAAATTCTGCCCAATTCGATGAAGAACAGACCAGTTTCACTGCTTTGATCAGTTTCACAAGTAACTCGAGTTAATTAATTGTTATGTCCCTGATTAAACTGGAATTGCAGGAAAAACATAAAACAGTGACTGAATGATTTAATCTGCACAGTGCTTTCGGTGTTCCCAATCCATGAGTTTTAAATGAATAGTTACATTTTACAACAAAATTTCAACTGAAGAGTCATTCTTTCGGAAACAACTGCTATGTGGAATTATGTGATCAAGGCCAAATTTTTTATTAGTTTAAATAATTCACGCATTAACTCACAGGGCGGCATGCAGGCTCAGTGGTAAGCATTGCACAGCACCACTGACCGCATTTCGATTCCATTCTCGGGTGACTACCTGTGTAAAATTTGCACATTCTCCCCATGTCCGGGATTCTTCTGTGTGCTCCAGTTACCTCCCCCCCCCCCACCCCCGCCACAACCCGCCCTCCCCCCGCCACCCAAAGTCACTAAGGTGTTCAGGCGAGGTGAGTTGGCTGTGCTAAATTAAACATTGAATTCAGGGATGTGTAGGTTATAGTGCATTAGTCAGGAGTAAATATAGCGTAGGTGGAATGTGTTACTTACTGTTCGGAGGGTCGGTGTGGAATTGTTGGGTACAGTGGCCTTTTTCCATACTGTTGGAAATCTAGTGTAAAAGAGTAGGAATGCTTGTTGCGAATGCAGAGAACGTAGTCTGCATCGATGTGTTCAGACATATGCAGAGTTCATAAATTTGCAGAAGACATGAACGAGAGGATAGCAGAGCACGTTGTGTATTTCAACTGAAAATAGAGTTTTTTTTAATTGATGTACTTGGCCAATTTTTGCAATGTACTTAACATTAGCTATGTGTGGCGATCATTTTGATTCGATTTCCTACACTATGGAAACGGGTCATTGTCCCAGCAATTACACACAGATTCTCTGAAGACTAACCCACACAGACCTATTACCCTACCCTATATACACCCCAGATCAATGCACCTAACACTATGGATGATTCAGCATTACCAATTCACTTGGCCTGCACATCTTTCGATTGTGGGAGGAAACCCATGCAGACACAGGTGAGAATGTGTAAACTCCACACAGACAGTCACCTGAGGCTGGAACCAAGCACGGTTACCTGAACCTGAAAGTCAACAGTGCTCACCACGAAACCATCACACCGCCCATATTTACTTAGACATCAGTTAAAATGGGCAACTCCAGACAGAAGCAAATTTTCAATTTATACGTTTTTAAAACATTTTCGTACGTTACAAAACAGCTAACAAGAAACTGAACCACCCAGTGTAAAGAAAACCTGATAGTAAATACTTGCCCTATTTGTTTCATCAGAAACGCATTGCCACACTGGAATGGAGTATTGGCTTTGTCCAGAACATGTAAAATCTTCGAGTACAAGAAATGTTTTAAGAATACGTAAAAATAATATAGAGAAGAATCCATTTCCTCTGAACCTGTGCATAAATTTGCAATATGCGCTACATCAATAATGTTGTTAATTACAATGACCTTTTTAGTTGATTAAATGGGTGATGATCTATGTTCACTGTGAACCCATTCTCGTTCACATTAATGGGTATTATCTTTTTCATTCCTACGATGAATGTTCAATTACAGTGAATATATTGGACCTGAGGAATTGAGCAGATATATCTGCAAAGGCCAAGACTGTTGTACAGTATGTTTCAGTGCTATCTCCGACTAACTTGTCAACTGATCCTGACCATTTGTAAGTTGTCCGGTTCCAATACCTGAATCTCCGACAGTTCAATTTCATATCCCATTTCAAAACCATACTTATCTGCCAGAAATAGAATATTTGATTAAGTGCCTCTGAATTGAGAGCCCTGGTCATGTTGTAGTATCAGAACGAACACTTCAGTAACAAAAGGCAGATTGCAAGAGTGTTTCAATTGGTTGTTGGCAGCAAGGGATATATAATTGAGCGAGGCAGAGGAAAATATGCTGCTTATTTTCTTTGTGCCTCGATTGTCCGGGACGCGTTTAGTGGCACAATGTAGGATCAGAAATTATTTTGCATTGTATTATTTGAAAACCTTTTGCCTGCTTTTAATGTCACTGGCAAATGTCATAATACAGTTCAAAATGTTTTAATCTATTTCTAACTAAGTAGACCATCTAGTGCATCAACATTAATGAGTAAGAGGAAGGGGGTTCAACGTTGAAGTCCAGTGACAGTGAATTTATGGCAGTGCAATTCATAGTATTATTCCTCTGCAGTTCCCATAGACTTTGGACAATTCAGACCGAGAGTCAAAGTATTCCTGGAGAATTGTTGCAATGTTAATTTCATTGCATAAACATTCGGGAACAATCCTTATTTGTTGGAATGTGTTAATAATTAACATGGTTTATGCACTGTAAAACAGGTGGGCTGTCCTCTCCGATATAGTGTCGAGCTCCTTGTGTTCAGGTCTGCTGTGATATTGTAGTAGTGATCCTGACTCCATGCCACGTGGCCTGTGTTCACTTACAACCTGTTAGGGACGTATGTAACATCATCTCTATTTAGTTTCATTCGGGGCAAAAAACCAGATCGAGTCGTTTGGGTGTTTTTTTGGAATTCCATTCACAGAGGCCGTTGAAATCTATTCAATCGCAATCCTGATTTGTGTCTCTTAGATATTAAACAACTTTGGCGGTTAGGAGCTTTTTCCAAATCCATTTTTGTTCGCAAGCTTTTGGACATCGCTAGCTGGGGTTAATGGAGTAACTCCTCAAATAAATCCCAGCTTTTAAATTACCATCCTAACAATAACATGTATAACTAATCCAGAATGAATTGTTTTGAAGCATTTTTGATGAGATTATGCCTAGGTTGTTTTATTTTATATTTAACCAGTGCTGTGGTTGAATTTGATTGTTCAGTGCAGTGGGGGTTCCGCTGAATCCAACACTTCCAGCAGATGGTGATAGCCTTTCAACTAGTCTTCAGTTGCTATCTTACACCAGTACCTCTGCTAAGAATCCTTTTCCAACAGCAGTCAAGCAAACGTAATCGCTGTCTAATTAAGCAGGTGCCAAAAACATGAAAACAATTTTCTGAAGGGGAATCTCGGAACGCGCAATGTTAACCTTACTTTCTCTCCAGAGCAGCCACGAGACCTACTGAGACTCTTCAGAAACTTCTGTCTTTATTTTGGTTTGCTAGCAATCAAAGTTTTTTCTTTCATTAAAAAGAAGTTCTGTTCGATTAAACAAGCTGTACAGAGAGACGATGCGTTTGAAGAAATTGAGAATGTTCAGAGATATTTAATATCAGAAAATCATTGAATGTGAGTGCCCTGATTTCAAGCTGTATTTTCACAAGAAACTGTTTCGTGAAGTAACAACACACTCCAGATTGCAGTGACTGCTGTAATTGGGTGGGAGTTGTTTTGATCACTCAAATATAGAACGTCAATACTCGCGTTCCAAATTATCAACAGATTTTTTAAGAATTTGTGAAACAATTCATTTGTTAAAATATTTTAATAAAAATTGTTCAGTGTCAGTGCTAGCCTAATGAAGGACACAATTGTAGGAAGGTGCAGGAGGAGGGCACTCAGCCCCTCGAGCTGTTCCCCTATTACTTAGATCATGGTGCATCTGCGCACTATTTTCTCAGGCCTCCCTTTGGCTAAAACTCTTTTCCATCTTTGACTAGCAAGTAAAAACTATCCATAGTTCAATGATTTTACTTTCCTTAACAAAGGGAGAAACCGTTGTTTAAAGACATTTCTGTGAGAAGTTAAAGTGACCCATTGAGGCTGGAATTAATTGATCATGAAAATAATCTTTAAATCTCTGATACCTTACAATTTAAACATCCCAATCACCACATTCCATTAATTTAAGATTATATTTCTTTATTCCAGGGAAGTATAATGTGTGATTTCTGCTTTAAAAAATGAGGCAATGTTCATTCCCACAACATGATTAAGAATTTGTTCAGAGAAAAAGAAGCCAAACTACACAGAAGGAAACCATTCACAATTCGTGTAAATACTTTTCCATGCTTCCAGTGATTATCTGCATCTCTAGACAGCTGTGGAAGTGTCAGGCTTTTCCTTGAGAAACAAAACATCATCAACTGACTTGAATTGCTAAAGTTTGTGTGGGGCAGTGTTTTCTCGAGGAATAAGACTGTGTTAAATTCTGGCTCTGTAACTTATGAAGGAGCAAAAATTGGCTTTAATAGAGTGGTATGTGCTTCTTGTCAGATGTGGGAATTTAAAGAGAGATTAAGCATTATTGCGGATTATATCTGTCATAGGTCCTGTTGGATGCGAATCTTATCAGATCGAATGGATCGATTGGAGAGACAGTTAGAAGCAACAGTATATCATGGATGGCAGTTATAGGAAGGGGCGATGTCTCAGATACTGTCACATAGATGGGTTAACTCCAGGAAATGTAAGATAGGTAAGCACCTAGTGCAGGAGTCTTGTGTGGATGTACCGATTTCAATCAGGTATGCTGTTTTGAAAAATGTAGGGGGTGATGGAATCTCAGGGGAACATAGGACGAACAGCCAAGTTTCTGGTATTGAGACTAGCTCTAATGCAATGAGGGTTATATCGGCTTCAAAGAGATCAATTGCGTTCGGGGATTCTGCAATCCAGGTGTAGAGATACTTTTCTGTGACCAGCAGCGAAAAAGCAGAATGGTGTGTTGTTTCCCCGGTGCTAGGATCAATGATGTCTCAAAGAGAGTGCAGAAAGTTCTCATGGGGGAGAGGGGACAGCAAGAGGACATTGTCCACTTTGGAACCAAGGACAAAGGAAGGGAAAAGATTGAGATTATGAAGGGAGATTACAGAGAGATAGGCAGAAAATATTAAAGGAGGTCCTGGAAAGTAGTAATATCTGGATTATTCCTAGTGCTACGAGCTAGAGACGGCAGGAATATGAGGATAGAGCAGATGAATGCGTGGCTGAGCAACTGGTGTATAGGAGAAGGATTCACAATGTTGGATCATTGGAATTTATTTTGGGTAGAAGTGACCTGTACAAGAAAGACGGATTGCACCTAAATTGGAAGGGGACCAATATTCTGGCCGGGAAATTTGCTAGAGCTGAACGGAAGGATTTAAACTAGTAAGGTAGGGAGAGGGGTAGGGTGTGACCCAGGGAGATTGTAAGGAAAGAGGTCAATCTGGCACTAGTGCAGTTGAAAACAGAAGCGAGTCAAACAGTCAGAGCAGGCAGGGACAAAGTAGGACTAATAAATTAAACTGTGTTTATTTCATTGCAAGGGGCCTAACATGGAAGGCAGGTGAAATCAGGGCATGGTTAGGATCATGGGAGAGGGATATCATAGCAATCACAGGTACATGGCTCAGGGATGGGCAGGACTGGAAGATTAATGTTCCAGGATACGAATGCTACAGGAAGGATAGAAAGGGAGGCAAGGGAGGAGGGTGATTGATATTTTTGATAAGGGATAACATTACAGCTGTGCTGAGGGTGGATATTCCCGGAAATACATCCAGGGAAGTTGTTTGGGTGGAATTGAGAAATAAGAAAGGGATGATTATGCGCTTTGGGTTTGTATTCTAGACCCCCTAATAGTTAGAGGGATATTGAGAAACAAATGTGTAAGGATACCTCAGCTATATGTAAGAATAATAGGATGGATATGATAACGATTTTAACTCTATAAACATATACTAGGAAAGCAAAGTTAAAAATCACTCAACACCAGGTTATAGTCCAACACGTTTAATTGGAAGCACACTAGCTTTCGGAGCGACGCTCCTTCATCAGGTGATTGTGGAGTGCTCGATCGTAACACAGAACTTATAGCAAAACTTTTTAGTGTGATGTAACTGAAATTATACATTGAAAAATTGATTGTCTTAAGCATTTCATCTGTTAGAATACAGTGATAGTTTCACTTCTTTCATGTGTAAATCACAAAACCCTTTTTTTAAACATTGCATTCTCGGGTTAGCTCTTAACAATGGTGATGGCTAGACAATATGTTGAATGTGTTAGCCCCCTGTGTTCTCTGTCTATGACCTGATGTGTTGATTGATTCTAATCCAAAAAGTGAGAACTAGATATTTCGATATAGAACTGGCTCGAAGGTAGACGACGAGGGTGGTGGTGGAGGGTTGTTTTTTGACTGGAGGCCTGTGACCAGTGTAGTGCCTGAATCGGTGCTGAGACCTTTACTTTTTATAATTTACATAAATGGTTTGGATGCGAGCAGAAGAGGTGCAGTTATTAAGTTTGCAGATGACACCAAATGTAGAATACAGCAAAGAGGGTTTCCTCAGATTACAACGAGACCCTGACCAGATGGGCCAATGGGCGGAGAAGTCGCAGATCGAGTTTAATTCAGAGAAACGTGAGATGCTGCATTTTTGGAAAGCACTTATGTCATAGCGAGCGTTGCTGAACAAAGAGAGATTGAACAGGAGAAAATGAGTCCTACAGATGATGGAGAACAGAGCTTAAAAATGTGTTGCTGGAAAAATCGGAAATATTTGGAGGGATATGGGCTGGGTGCTGACATTTGGGATTAGATTGGGTTGGGCTATCTGGTCGGCATGGACGTGTTGGACCATACAGTGTATGACTAAGATGGAGACTAATTTGGAGGAAAGATTTCAGGTGAAGCATTTACATGTGTACACGCCCTTATCCTCAAAGATCACAGTTTTTGAACATGCTGCCGAAGGGACATGTCAGCATGCAAATTACATCGGAAGAAGGCACCTCAACCCCTCTAGAATGGTGTTCCATTCATGGGATCATGATAAATCATGCTGCTCACCAGTCTTTCCAACACCCGATAAAATTGAATATGTTTGTTAACTGTTCAACGAAAGAATTGTGAACCTTTGGAATTCTATGCCACAGAAATTAATTGAGGTAAAAACATGAAGTGATTTCAAGTAGATATATTCCTTCAATCCTTTAAAAAATGCTACAGTAATGTGGGAAAAAGGCAAGCAGGGTACAATATTGGTTAAAAGCCATGAAAACATTGAATGGGATATGGTTTTTAAGTTTGCACATGACACCGAAATTGGTGCTATAATTGGCAGTGAAAGTTATCTGAATGTATAAGAAGATCTTGATCAGCTGGACAAATGGGTGGAGGAGTGGCAGATGGAGTTTAATTTAAATGGATACGACATGTTGCTTTTTGAGAAGATAGATCGGGTCACAACTTACAGAATTAATGGTAGCGTACTGGGTAGTGATCTTGAACAGAGGGAAGGGGGGAATCAGACTCATAGATTCTTGAAAACATTGTCTCAAGTAACTTGCGTGTTGCAGGTGTTTGGCACATGTGGCTTCATTGGTCAGAGCATAGAGTGCAGGCGTTGGGGCTTCATGTTATAACTGAACCAGACATTGGAATGAACTGCCAGAGGAAGTGGTAAATGCAGAGAAATTTACAACATTTAGAAGACATTTGGACACGTACAGGAATTGGATAGGTCTGGATGGACATGTGCTAAAGACAGACAAATTAGTGTAATTTTGAAACTCTGGTCAGCATCGATGGGCTGGACCAAAGGAACTGTGTCTGTGCTATGTGATTTTATGACTGTCTGACTTTGTGAAGGAGTAGACTCAATGTTGGAAGCTGGTGAGCAAGTGAGGGAATAGATTGCGAATGTAGGAGAGTTTGGGCTGTAGGCTGGGAGGTGTTGGTTGGCTGTGGGGTAAGCTTGCATGCACCCCATCTGCAGGGTGGCATCCAGGCAAATGGTAATGGTCACAGGAATAATTTCGTCGAATTGTGCTTGATAGGTGAGGGGTAGTTTGAGCTGAAATGCCTGAGGTCTTTCTTTGCCAAGCTTCCCATCGGAGATATCGGCAAGGTACCACTCTGGTTTGTGGAGAGGTGTGCAGGGTGCCAGGCTGGTTAGTGTAGAGGTGGGCAATGAGCCACGCTCTTTCAGCGGTAGAAGGTCACTGTAATAAAGTGGCCGGTGGAAGTGAAGTCAAACTACAAAGCTCAGAGTCTGGAAAAATGGCAGGTGGAAAAGGACAGATGCATAAGGAGCTAGGATACAATGTGCACAGATTGACTTGGGTTAAATGAGAGGTCAGTGACCAATGATTGAAGTCATGTCTGGTGGAGTGGGGTTCTGTCAGAAGATGTGAAAGTGATGGTGCCAGGTTCAGTCAAGGCCTGATTCAATATGGACCAGGTGCAGGGTGGCAGCAGTGGAATTGAGTGAAAGGAATTGAGATTATATGTGCACCTGGAATATAGGCCATAGAGTGTTATACTGCAATATAGGACCTTCAGCCCTCGATATTGCGCCGACCTGTGGAACCAATCTGAAGCCAATCGATCGTGCACTATTCCACTTTCATCCATATGCTGATCCAATGACGTTTTAAATGCCTTTAAAATTAGCAAGTATACTATTGTTGCAGGCAGTGCGTTCCACGCCCAAAGTACTCTCTGAGTATTCAAACTACGTCTGACATCTTTCCTCTTTCGCTCAACCCTCAATTTAGAGCGTTGTCCTCTCGATTAGCCATCACCAGCCAAGCAAAAAGAGTTTCCCTATCCACCTTATCGAACCCTCTGATTGTCGTATATGTCTAAATTAAGTCACTTCGCAACCTTGTTCTCTCAAACAAAAACAACCTCAAGTCCCTCATCCTTTCCTCATTAAACCTCCCTCCACACCAGACAACATTCTGTTAAACCTCCACTGAACTCTTTCCAAAGATTCCACATTCTTCCTATAATGTGGTGACCACAATACTCCAAGTACGGCCACACCAGCGTTTTGTACAGCTGCAGCACGATCTCATGGTTTTGAATCTCAGACCTTCTTCCAATGCAAGCCAACTCAAAGTATGACTTCCTAACAATCCTATCAACGCGACTGGCAACCTTTAGGGATCTATGTACATGGACGCAAGGATATCTCTGCTCATCTACCCTACCGATATGGATTGCCTTGGATGTGTTTCTTGTGAAAGGGGTGCTGTACTCCGGCCACGAATCGTGTGTAACAGGGTAAGGTTTGTCAATGTGTGTGGAAATTCATGTTTGGACAGGGAGGGAGAACAGTAGTTTGTCTGTGACAGATGAGAGTTTTGGTGGTGAACTGCGTGTCAGTTTGACAGTCATTAAAGTTAATGAGTACTTTTATTTTTTCAAATCAGATTTACGTACATTGTCAGCTCAGTTAGCTGTAATGCTCCAAAGTGTCTGAACCTTTATGAGTCCTCCATTTTTCAGAAGCTACCAGACCTCAGATAATTGTAAATTAGAAGTTTCAACCTCCAGACAATTGGCATGAGGTCAGCAGTTACAGACATCCTCCAGTCCCAGTGCTCAGCTCCTGCCTGTGCTGCTGCTGCAGTGACCTTCTTCCCAGAGAGGACCTTCTGCCTTGTTTTGATAAATGAACAACGATCACTGGACCTGAGCCATTCACTTGGATTTATCTCCAGAAACACTGCCAGCTTTTCGGGTTTGTGAAGCAATTCCAAGCAATTTTGTTGCTGATTTCCAGCTGCACGGTGCATAGTGGGGTTGCATGCTGGTTCGGTGGTCAGCATTGCTGCCTCGCAGTCGTAGGGACCCTTGTTCGATTCCAGCCTCGGCTGATTGTCTGTGTAGAGTTTGTACTTTCTCCCCATATCTGTCTGGGTTTCCTCCCAAAGTTCAAGCATGTGCAAGCTGGGTGAATTCGTGATGTTGTATTTAGGGATTGGGAGGTTAGGTCCATTAGTCAGGGTGAAATGTGTCTGCATGGGTTATTTTTCAAAGGATGGTTGTCGACTTGTTGGGTCAAATGGCCTGTTTGCACACACTGTCGAATTTTGATGAATCCTTATTTCCTTGGTTTGTATTTTATGAAACCTCTCCGTTCTTCACTTGCAACCCAGTGAAAGTGTCAGTTGGTGAGATTTTTAAATAGTTACTGGTAGTGGGATCAGGATGTTCTTCTTCATAAATCTTATGGTAATGGTCAAGTTAGAGGGCTTGTTTCTGAAGAGGGAATCAATACAGCATGATCAACAGCTGGTAAGAAACAAAAATAAACTCCAGTTATGCTGTAGACTTCAGCAGGAGCATACTGGCAAACGTTTACAGCTGAGGATACATTTGAGTAACTGATAAGGACAAATTAACAGAACCTAATGTGCTCAATTGATCATTCTATCCTAGAGACACCGTCTCCCCCCACGCTTTATGGCCTGCTCTTCTCCTGTCAGGACCACAACACCGGTTCTGTGATCTTTGGTTGTTTGGCGATGGACTATTTCCCTGAAATAACCAAGATAACCTTGAAGAAATGTGGGGAGCTAATCACGACTGGATTGAAGACTTACCCATCAGTGGTATACAACAAGGGAACCTACACCCAGCGCAGGCAATTAACCCTGCCCGGGTCAACAGTAGAATACCGTAGCAAAATCTACTGGTTTAACACAGCGGGTTGCACAAGAGCAAAGAAATGCCATGTCAGGGTAAGTGTTGTGGTAAATTAGATAAACAAAACATCTGTGATTAACATGAATAAGGCATTATTTATAACATTTTAAGAAGATTCGCCTTATACAGCACAGGAAAAAGCTCTTTGGTCCATCCTATAAATAACAGCTACCTAACTATTCCAGTCTCTTGGGCCAACATTTGATCCATTGCCTTGTGTGTCTTGCCTTTGCAAGCATGGATCTAAATTCTTCACACGAATTATGAGGGGCTCATCCTATATTTAAAATGTAAGGAAATAATTACGATAATCGTTCCTAATATCCATTCCTCAAATAATAATATTCTTCAATAATAGATTAAAAGAAAAAGTAATTTAACATGTTCTGACAGTCAGTGATGAAAGAACATGTGCAGTTAGAATTTGTAAGTTCCTGCTGAGAATCGTTATTGCTCTAATAGATACAGCTAAGAGAGTCACATTTGATAAACATCTGACTACTTCATGAAAATGTAATGGTCTCTAATAACATAACTTGGATGCAGATAGATCGGACTGGGTCAATAAACTATTTAAATGCGTTCTCTCATCTTTACATTCGTAGGTTCAATAGATCACACTTGGATTGAAGATTATGAAGAAGATAACAGCAACATCTGTACAACTGCTTCCACATTCATCACCCTATTCTTCCTGAGCATTTTTTTACAGCGCTGCTGCCACTCTGGTGAATGTGAGAATAATAAGATCTTTCACACGCCAAGCAGCCCAATATGTTTTGTGAAATCTCTCAGTGTGCCATTGAATAAAAATTGAATCTGAATGTTCCTGATCATAAACATCTGCATCATTGTTTTATCTCCCTTTTCCAGGTAAAGTGAATGAGTTGTCGACCCCGTAGGTTTTCCTGATCTGCATTACAAGGTCTCTGAATTCCATATCGACAATCAGCCCTGTTGCTGACTCTATCAGTGAGATCACTTCAGTTTATCAGCGTGTAACTGAGACAATTATTGATGGGTTTTCCTAGTATATCCTTTGATATCGTTGTAATGATTGTGGTTGAAAGAACTTGTAGCTTCCCCTTTGTTTGAAGCCTATTTGTTTTGTTTTTATTTGTTCATTATTCAAAATGGTGATGAGCCATTGTATTCCCTTTCTGCTGACTGTTACAGATACATAGAAAGTTCACAGCTCACAGCGCATGCGTTCTTGTCTCAATGTGGCAGCCAACCACTGTATTTACTTCTGTCATCTTTTACATCAACGTTTTGGATAAAAAATGCCTTCTAAAATGGTTAATAACTCTCGAATGAATATGCACTAACCTTGAGTTTGCTTAATTGTTTTTTCAAGGCCAGTCAGTAATAACACATTTTCTCACGTCCCCACACTCCTTTCCCAGCGAAATACCTTCACTTATTCTGTTTGATTGTGTTTCATCCAGTCATTTAGGTTAATGCTGCGCCACCACGTGGCCCACTTATCACGATATGCCTCGTGGAACACCAGAAACAAAATGATTAGAGAACGTTTCCTATTTCGCATTAAGGGTCACAGCCTTGATATACATAATGATACAAATTTGGAGCGTTGCTCCGCCAGAAGCCTATAAAAGGCGCCTCATCTTCCACCTGGGAACCCTCCAACCACAAGGTATGAATTCAGGTTTCTCCAGCTTCCTCATTTCCCCTCCCCCCACCTTGTCTCAGTCGGTTCCCTCAACTCAGCACCGCCCTCCTAACCTGCAATCCTCTTCCTGACCTCTCCGCCCCCACCCCACTCCGGCCTATCACCCTCACCTTGACCTCCTTCCACCTATCCCACCTCCATCGCCCCTCCCCCTAGTCCCTCCTCCCTACCTTTTATCTCAGCCTGCTTGGCTCTCTCTCTCTTATTCCTGATGAAGGGCTTATGCTCGAAACGTCGAATTCTCTATTCCTGAGATGCTGCCTAACCTGCTGTGCTTTGACCAGCAACACATTTGCAGCTGTGATCTCCAGCATCTGCAGACCTCATTTTTTACTTTTTAAACGGAGATTGAAAGTTTACTCTACACTGTCTAAATTAAAAGTACTCCCAAAGTTGCAACAGCGTGGATTAGTTATGCACAAATCACCACCTTACACACCCAACGAAACATTCATCAGCCAAAAATGTCACCGTTCAGTCAGGTATTCCGACACAACACGTGCACAATCCAAGAGCGAATTCTCAGAACTGGAGTTTTTCTCACATATAAATGTCATGGAGATCAATTTCTGGGATCTATTTGAAACACCATATCTGTCAAATCCCAGGAAAAGAGACTGAGGTCTATCTAACTCAGGGATATTACTGAACAGAAGCCCTCAAAAATACTAAATCAGAGGTCGATGTCGATCAGACAAGGCAGAGCTCAAGATGTGCTGGAAATATTCAACCGTTGCAATCTATATGACGCAAGATGGAATTGAGAACCAATCATAGCAGCTATTCATATGTTCAGCAGAGGGGAACAGTTCCAATTTCTCAGAGTCCGTGAGGTACATCATCCCAGGAACAGTGTTTTGAATCAGTCACGCAGCCTGTCTCATAGATTTGCATATTTTTAAAAATGTGGCTTCTGAAACTGCTTGCTTTATTCCAGGTGAGACAAGCGACTGTTTTATTTCAGTTTAACATAATTACAGCGTACTTGAAGTAGGTTTTATTGTTCTTCCGTCCACCTGTCATGGTACACTCTCTGATTTATGCATATATAACGGAGGATCCTCTGCTCTTGCACCACTTTGGGTTTACACCCTTAATATTATATGTACCCCTGAGTTCATCATAAAACAAAGAGGCATGTCACACCCGCTCGAGACTGAGATCTATCTGATGCACCAATATTAATGGACAACAATTCTCAAAAATGATAAATCAAAGGTTGATTTCGATCAGTGAAGGCAGCGATTAAACGTACTGGAAACCCGGCTGCTTTCCATGTCTTTTCTCAAAAACCCTCTGTCATATTTTGAAGCTCTTAGCTCTTCTTCCGATATCCTAACATTTTATCTTAAATTGCTATTAATATTTTTCTGTAATTTTGCCTATTAGACCAAGGCACAGGTTGAAACAACAAGCACTCCAAATACTGAATTCCGAGAGCGTACACGATAAGGCGACCTACATTCTGAAACAGCAAACACCCGTTAACAAAGGGCTGACCAGTACAAAACAGCGGATGAGACGAATTTGAACTAATCAAAATATAAGGAAAATATGCTGAAGGTAAACCAGTATACGAAAAAACTGAGCAGACAGAATGGAGTTCGTTTTATTTACAAAAATGTTGTTTATATCCAGAACCCTCCTTCCACACAAGGTAACATATTTACTTCCCATCACCAAGTCACGCATAGTATCTTTATTTTCAGGTACTAACCATCAGCAGTAAATTGAATGATTTATGTTCAAAGTCCTCAAGGGCAACTCACACCATCAAAGGTACAGCAGACGTAGGAAGAGTTAAAAGGAGATTGGAGGCAATTTTAATTGTGGTGAAGTATTAGAGCTCTTCTAACAGAAGGTATTTGTGAGGGATGGTCCAGTAAACCTACGTGGATGAGACTTAATAATAAGGAAAGCACAATTACTTTGATGTTATTGTAATAGTCCCCCCGGTGGTCTGAGTGAAATTGAATAGCATATATGTTGACAGAACTCATTTATACGTAAGAATTTTAGGATTTTAATAACAGCAAATTTTAACCTTCCAAACATAAAGTGGGACAGGCATGATCTTAAATGATTGGATGGTGAGGAAACCGTTAAGTGTTGAAGGAATTTGTCTTCATTAATATGCCGATGAAACTACCATAGAATGAGCAAACCTGTGTTTTCAGGCAGGGCAAGTGACTGAAGGGTTAGTAGGGGAGCAGTTTGGGGCCGGGACATTAATTTAATTAGTTGTAAAATACCAATAGAAAGGATTGGTATTATATATAAGTTAATGTTCTTGATTGGGCTAGGGCAAATTTTGATAGTATGAGTCAAAAACTTTCAAAGGTTGATTGGAGTAGACTTTCTGCAGCTAAAGAGATGGCCAGCAAGAGCGAGGCTTTTAGGAGTGAGATAATAAGAGTTTAGAGGCTTGATGATCCTGTTAGAGTCAAGGTAAAGCTGGTAAGAGGATGGAATACTGGAGAAATAAAGATATTGAGGCTCTGGTTAAGAAGAAGAACGAATCTTATAATAGATATAGATAAATGAGATCAAGTGAATATCAAAGAGTACAAGATATGCAGGAGCATTCTAAACAGGGAGGTGAGGAGGTGATGAAAGGAAAAATGAGAAAGACTTGGTAGATAATGTTAAAGATAATCAAAAGAGATTCTCCGGGTACATTAACAGCAAAGGAGTAGAGTCTTAGAATCATAGAGATGTACAATTTGGAAACAAACGTTTGGTCTCACTCGCCCAAGTTGACCGGATATCCTCAACTAATCTATTCCCATTTGCCAGTACTTGGCCCATATCCCTCTAAACCCTTTCTGTTCATATACACATTCAGATGCTTTCTAAATGTTGAAATTGCAACAGCCTCCATCACTTACTCTGGCAGTTCATTCCAAATACGCCCCCTCCTCTGCATGAAAAAGTCACTCCTAAGGTACTTTCATCGTTTTCCCTTCTCACTCTAAACCTACACTCACGAGTATAGGTTTAAAGTGAGACTCTACTCACCCCAGGGAAGAGCAATTTTATATTCACAGCCTCCATGCCGCTCATGATTTGATGAACGTTTATAAAGTCACCCCTAAGACTCCAACGCTGCAAGGAAATCAGCCACAGCCTAATCAGCCACACCATGCATTACTCTAGGTGGCTGCGGATATGTATAAGCCTGGAGCGACGACTTCATAAATCATGCTGCATTTTATTGACCACCTGAGTGGCCATCCGTTCCTTAATTTGGGATCAATAAAATATTACGGAGAAACAGAGGTGGTAATAAGAGAGGCACTGAAGCTCCTTCCTTCCCCAGTCATCTTCCAACCTCTTATCCACCTATTGACACTGCAGCCTATCCTTAGAGGCCTGATAGAACCCAGTCCCATTCCAATTTTCAAGAACACGAACGGCTGGGAAACTGGTCAAAATTGATTAGGATCAATATAAGCAATCTTGGCCTTACTGTCAAATTCCAAAGTGTAACTTGATATGAGTCCACCAAAAATGACGGAAGTACAGAAAAATCACTTACATCCATCAGAAACAAATTTCTACGAATGGCAAAGGGTGGTCTGCTATTTGGAATGAAGCAGTGCATTTAAAAAGTCAATGAGGGGCAGCAATGTTTTGTGTTGGGCGTGTGCACAGTTTGAAGCTGTTTGCTGGTTCAGTTTTGCTAAAGGTTTAGCAGATAGATTCCAATAAGTATTATTTAAATTTGCCAGTGTGGACATTAAATACTCACGTTTATCAGTAGCTTTAACTGGAAGAGGATGCACCGAATGCCAAACAGGACAAGGTTGTTGGCGTGTATGAGAAGTGTTAGGCACAAATAACAGAAACAGTAAACAAGTTTTTAGGCAAGCTTTCAAAGAGTGAATGAGTAACAGAGGGAATCTGAGGAAGTTTATCATAGAGTACAGCGAATGAAAGAGGCTTGACCATACTCATGGACAAAAAGAAGACATAATTCAATCAGAGAACCAAAGAATAGAGTGTTATATAAAGGGTACAAGAGAGAGTGTTGATCAAAGCCTTGAAGAATTTAGAGATAGACCTAAATTTAAATTCAATACATTTAATGAGAATTAGCCAGTTAAGATCTCAGTCCTTTCTCTATAAGCAGAAATTTAAGCTTACCATTCTTGTTCAGGCCAGCATTAAATGGGATTTCTATTTGCGCTGTGTACATCTCCTGATTTCACAAGATATCTTAGATTTATAAATGCAATAGAATATATTTTCCATAGTTTCAGCAGTTCATTAAATAGCACTTAACAGAAATAAACAATTTTCCCAAGGCTTCTTTCAACAGCCACACTGATACAATATTCAAAGAGGATTTGCATGAACAAATTGGGCTTGTCAGGGGGTTACGTCATTTCAAATTCTAAAACTTGTTCCGTTTCAATCGTATCAGCTGGATGTTGGATACTCTATTAGCAAAGGTTTCCCATATTCAAAGGGTTGTTTCCAAATACAGAAATTAAGCATTTTTTGTTGTTTTGCCTCGCATTCATCAGGATAGCTGCAAGAATTTTGACATAAAGGGAAACAACATTTTACACTGCATAAGAAAAGATTTCTGATGTTTTGGAAAGTGCACAATGATTGTTCGAGATGTTACCAATGGAAAATGGACTGGTCAGATGGTGACGGACACTTGACAGGTAAAGTTTGTCAAATTTTCAATTGGCAGGTTGCCTGAGTGGGCAAGATATTGCTCTGCCAAATGAATCAGGGAATGGTCATCACAATTTAGTCGAATCTAAACAAGCCACAACAAGCATTGGCAGTTAACTGCGAATCATCACCTGGTCCATTCTACATGTCTTCACCAATCCACACTCATTGCTCATGTTTTCTCGCTTTCCATTAGTATTCTTTAGAGTGTCCTGATAAGTGCAATATTAAAATCTTAAATTTAAAAATAAACTTTATTTTGAACAATACTCAAATTTCCATGTTGTACCAGCTGGCGTAGGTGAAACTGAACTGTAATATATCAGCCTTACAATGAACTGGTAGCGTTCTGTACTGGTCTCAGAGGAAATTCAGCAACAACGACATTGTGGAGAGAGAAGAATGGTATTACTTTGCCTTTGATCCTACACAGCAAGAATACAAAAGCCATTGAGGACCAAAAACAGAGACAAACCACATGCACATGCACACAACACATTATTAATTAAATTAAGAAAAAAATAATTGTTATTCTGAATAGTGAATGTGGCACCAAAAGCACCTTTCTGATTATGACAGTTTGAAAATTGGTTTACAGCAGTTGAAGAGTTAGTCATTCTATTATGAGACCTGCACAGTCCCTACATCAGAATGTGATCATAGATTCAGATTGTTTTTAAAGGCAGATATCAATATGAAGTTGTACAGTGGCAGGAGCACGGCTATCCTATGGACAGCACTAAAAATATCTCAAACCCATTGCCTCTTTAAGAAAGAAATGTGGCAAACCTAAAGATAGGGAAATGTAAATAAAGGAACTACGATCAAGATTTCATCCAATTCGATAGCAACAGATATCGGATCCCCAAATTCAGCTGCCACTTGAAACGATGTAAGAAGCCCTATAAGGAGATACTCCAACTTTCATTTGATTCCACGTCACCTTATCGCAAGAGAGCTTTGTAGTTGCCTTCTCGCAGACATTATGTTTTTGTACAAACCACATAGGTTTGACAGAGAAGCATTGGTTCTGAACAGAGATCAGAGCCGAATAGTGCAGAACCACATCATAATTCATCTCGAGAAGCTTTGTCAATGGGTGTTTGGGTTTGCAGTGCCTCTGTATTCTGAGCTTATTCCCCAGTCTCTCACGTTTCCCTGAATTTTCTGATAATTTGCAGTTCCAGTCAGTTTGTATTTTATCATTATCGCAGATTATATATGTTTCAGTATCAGTGAGTTCTCCAGCACATTGAGTAAATCAGCAGTGGCTCTACTGAAAAGGCTTTTAAAACCCATAGTTCATAGAACAGCATATATTAATCCCTTTTAAAAAATGTGAGACCAATTAACAGCATTATTTTTGATCTGCTATATTTTCCATTACTGACTGCAATGAATCTACCCCATGGGATACAGAAAATCAATAATGTCAGTAAAAACATCTTAAACTTTGGACAAAGCCCAGGCTATTGACATAAGAGGAAAAAAAAAACTCCATGCAATTATGCAACTAAGAAAAGCAGATTGAAGTCATATGATGCACAGGTTTGATAGAGAGCAAAACTCTCTCTACCCTAGCAGGAAAAGAAGTAGAGGAATTGAGACCTTATCTTTTATCTTAGCCTGCTGGACCCACTTTCCTCATTCCTGATGAAGGGCTTATGCCCGAAACGTCGAATTTCCTGGTCCTTGGATGCTGCCTGACCTGCTGCGCTTTTCCAGCAACACATTTTCAGCTCTGATCTCCAGCATCTGCAGACCTCAGTTTCTCCACCATTCAATAAGACTCTGGCTGACCCGATTATTAACAAGCTGATAAAGCATTCGACTGACAATATCCCACTTCAGCTTCTCTCATTTTAATATATTCCACTACACATCGATTATATTCTGCAGAATAATATTTTTGCTGTTAATTACTGGTCCACACTGTATTCCTCTCCTCATTCTCGAATTGAAGGAGTCCGTAATGTACTGTTTAGATAACTTATAGTGTGGAAACAGGCCCAACACGTCCACACCGAACAGCAGCCCACCCATTCCCTACATTTACTCCTTCACCCAACAAATTAGCATTGCCAATTCACCTAACTTGCACGATTTTAGACTGTGGGAGGAAACCAGATCACCCGGAGGAAACCCACGCACACAGGGGTAGAATGTGCAAACTCCCCGTGTGTACACAGACAGTTGCCTGACGCAGGAAACCCGGGTCTCTTGCGCGGTGAGGCAGTAGTGCTAGCTACTGTGCCAATGTACCGCCCACTGTTCTTTTCCTTTGCCTATTCTTTAGGCAAGATAAAAGAGATTGGAACAGACACACTGTTTGCTGGTACTTGACACTCCAGATACATCGGATCATCCTTCATCATTTCCGCCACCTCCAAATGGACCCCACCCCTATCAGCATTCTGGAAAGACCACTCCCTCCGGGACTTCCTTGTCAGATCCACACACACCCCCACCCCCCCCCCCCCCCACCAACCAAATCACCACTCCCGGCACCTTCCCCTGCAACTGCAAAAAATGAATAATTGCGCCTACATCTCCCCCCTCACTTCCCTCCAAGGCCCCAAGGGATCCTTCAATATCCATCAGAAATTTACCTGCACCTCCATACACATCATTTACTGCATCCTCTGCACTCGATGTGGCCTCCTAGATATTGGGGAGACAGGCGCCTACTTGCGAAATGTTTCAGAGAACACCTCTGGGACACCCAAACCAACCAACACAACCGCCCCATGGTTGAACACTTTCACTCCCCTTCCCACTCCGCCATGGACAGGCAAGTCCTTGGCCTCCTCCATCGCCAGACCATGGCAACACGACACCTGGAGGAAGAGCAACTCATCTTCCGCCTATGAAACCTCCAACCACAAGGGAAGAATGCAGATTGTTCCAGCTTCCTCATTTTCCCTCTCCCCACCTTTTCTCAGTCCCAAACCTCAGACTCAGCACCGCCTCCTTGACCTGCAATGTTCTTCCCGACCTCTCCGCTCCCACCCCCTCTCCAGCCTATCACGCTCACCTTAACCTCCTTCCACCTATCGCATTACCATCGCCCCTCCCCAAGTCCCTCCTCCCTACCTTTTACCTTAACCTGCTTGCCACACCCTCCTCATTCCTGAAGAAGGGTTGATGCCCGAAACGTCGAATCTCCTTCTCCTTTGATGCTGCCTGACCTGCTGCGTATTTCCAGCAACACATTTTTAAGCTCTGATCCCCAGCATCTGCCGTCCTCACTGTCTCCTACAATTGTGGAAAAATATAATTTGTTTTAATCCTTTAAAACTGGTTCAATTTGTCTTATATTTGCATTGGATGGTATTTTAGCTTGATCCAGATGTTAGTATAAAATGACATATTACAGCACTGAGCTTTGTCTCGTTCTCTTTTGGTGGAAGTTGGAAAGGAGTGTTTTCTTACAGCAGAGAGTGAAGAGAGTGAAGAATGAACAACAAAGTTGATCAATAACACATGCATATTCTGACAAAGGCAATTTTCAATCATAAATATTCTTTTAACCAAAGTATTTTTGATCATGTAGTCACATATCAAAAACGTGATATCTAATTTGTGTACCATGAGAAAGCCAGGAAGGAGATAATGACCAGAGCATCTGCTCATTAGGACTAAGCGATAAATATTGGCCAGGCCACCAGGTATGATCTCCTCACTTTAATTCAGAATAATAAAAAGGTCCCTTTAGAGGGCAGAATTGGCTTTAGTTTAATGCCTCATAGATGTCTGATGTCCAGGATTATCTCAGGACAGCACTGCTGTGGCAGTATCAATTCGTCTGTTCTAACCCCAAGGGTAGATCTTGAATCCTCAAACTTCCAACTCAAAGATCAGCATACTACTCAGTGGCGCTTGAGCTACACACAGCTTTCTGACAAGCGGCTTATAATTTACATCTCCAAGGATTAATGAAGCAATTAAGGGCAATTGCATCGATTCTGTATGAAATGCAAAATAGGACTCTTATGGTAGAATGAGAGTCTCCCTACCCTATGATCAATAGGCTCAAGTTCCTCGATTAGAATTAGTCATCTTAAATTCCTGTCCCAACTACAGCAGAGGTGTGTTATACATCTCTGATCGTTTTAATTAAAAAAAAGTAAATTTCTTTAACCAATGTGCTGTTCTCATTGAGAAAGTGCTACATCTCTAATTAGGAATCAGCACTTTGGGTCACCTTTGCTGATTCCCCGTGTGTCTACGGGAGCCAGTAATGCTTATCAGAGTCCACCATTAAAGCTACAAAAAGTCCTCTAATATCTCTCCTCAATGGATCATTCTTCCGTTTTGAATACGGTTAGTGAGCATTCAGTCCTATCTCTTCCTTATCAACAAATGGCTACCTTGTTTCCAGCTAGCTATCAGAAATAGGTTGACTTGCACTGTCAAAGTGTGGCAATACTGAGACTAACCTTCCCCATACATGACCCAGGCTAAGATCACAAGGTGCAGCACAAGCCACTTGCTTATATCCAGAATCAGATAACCAGGAAGGGTGTTCTCCAAGACTGGGGAGTCCAGAAACAGGGCTCGTGCTCTAAGCATACTAGCTCGGGTATTTTGGACTGAGATGAGGAAACTTTTCTTCACCCTGACAGTGGTGACTCTTTAAATTCACTGTCATGGAAATTGATTGAGTACAAAACATATTTTGTTTTACGGCTAAAGAGATCAAAGCCTACAGAAAGAATGATGGAACAGGGCACTGAGTTGAATAATCAGCCATGATCATTTTGAACAGCAGCGCATGCTGAAGGGTCTGAAGAGCTTACGGATCCACATATATCTGTGACCACTTTGTGGCTTGAAGAGATGTGTTTGGTTCAAAATCTATTTTGATAGGAAAACAAAAGAGAATGTGTTACTAGTTACAATACAGAGTGACGACACAATTTCAGATGATTGTGAATTGGACATTCGTAAAATTAAATTGAACAATGAGGACGGACTGGAAAACTAAAATAAATTGCTGAGTTAACTTCCAGATGAAAATCGAAATATCCTGAAAGAGTTAGCATAATCACATAGGGAGATATGTGGGTATAACCTGGGAATTACTAAACTCCTTACACATCATGTTGATTCGAGAAATGCGATTCCAATCAAGCAACATCCTATACACTTAACCTTTGAAAGTTGGCAAAGGTTCAGAAAGAGACTGAACATATACTGAAAGACAATATAATCAAAATCAGTCGTAGCGAATTGAGCTCAAAAACATCAGTGGTACCAAAGTCAGATATTATCAAACGATTATGTGTAGACATATGCAAAATCCATGCAGTTACTAAATCTGATGTATAACTTAAATCAAGTTTGGAAGACCATATTGAGAAGATGGGACAAATAACTTATATTTCTCAGTCCGACTTACTCAAAGGATACTGGCAGTTACATTTATTGAAAAAGATGAAGACAATTTCGGCATTCGTGACACCAAAATGCACTGTACCAGTTTACCGTCATGTCATGTGGTATGAAGAATGTGACTACTAGATTTTAAAGACTAACGAATGCAGTAATTTCTTCCTTACCCAATTGCGTGATACACATTGATGACCTGATTTTTACTCATACGTGGAAGGAAAATTTGCAGAATTTCTCAAAATTATTCATTCTACTTTGGGAGGCAAGCTGGATGATAAACCTGGCTGACAGCGAATTCGAGACAACACAAATCGCCCTCCTGGACTATATTATTGGACATGGACAGATGGTCCTATCGACCAAAAGAGCAGTACGACTATAAAACAACCTTGATTATCCAAAAAAGATAGGTGGGGATAACTGATTGTTCAGATAACTGATTGCTCGGATAACTGATCTGATTGCAAACAAAGGAAGCCGTACAGGACTTTGAGCTCTTGTTCGGATAATGGGATTTTGGATACTTGAGGTTTGGATATCAGAGGTTGTCCTGTATTTGGTAGCAGCACTCGTGAGTTTTATCAGAAAGTCTTTGGAATCTTCGCAGTGTGGTTGCTCCACTCATTGAATTACTGAAGAAATGCAGGACTTTTCAATGAATGGAAAACTGCCAGAAGGCATTTGACAGCCTGAAAGTTGTGTTTACTATTGCCCCAATATTTGCAACACCTAATAACCCAACACTATTCAAGGTAGTTATCGATGCAGGTGATTAAAGTGTCGGTGCTGTACTTTTGTAAGAAAAAAACGAGAAGATAAAAAGAACTATCAAATCTTTCTCATGAAGATAAACATTTATCAAAAGAAACATTCGACTGTTGATAAAGAGAGGTTGAGATTGGTATTGGCGTTAGAAAATTTGCCAGTAATATATCTGAGACAACCATACAGATTGATCATCATCCATTAACTCTTTGTTGGAGAAATTGAAGAACAAACATTGCATACTGGTTGCGATGGTTTGGAGTGCTGTTTGCCATCTGGTTTGGGGGGCATGTCTTCATAAGCAAGCCTCTTTTTCTTATAAAACATTTTGGCTCTCCAAAAATTTCTCTCACGTCGCAAGATTCCGAATTAAAAATACAATTTAGCCACATGACAATTCAAACTTTCTTTTTCATCATTGCTTTAGTTTCTGCAGAACAGAGGCTTTTTTATTCTTGAATGCTCGGTGTGTAAAAGAACAATTGATCAATAACCACAAAATTAAAAGCAAATTAAACCGGTCTCTGGGTCGATAATTTATTGCCAGACATTAAAAGTAACAGAAGTCTCACAATGCTGCATTTCAAGCCATAATCATTTAATTTAATTAAACTAGGTCATACTCCAAATGTAAAACTGCACAAGATGGTGAATACTTCTTTAAACAATTTGCAACACTAGATTTTTTAGTCAGCATATAAGTTTAGTCCATATGATCTCCTGGTATTGTTGCTTGAGGATGAGATTACAGTTCATTAAAAGCTTTCCCACCACTAAGATAAATCGGGTTGCTGGATTTATAGACAATTTTGAACAAAAATATTTTAAATGTTGTGATTCTCCAGTCTTTGATTCCATGCCTGTATTTGAACAGGATTAGGTTGTTGTGCATATTACCACTGCAGCTTCAATGTTACTTTTCTCTGTATCATCAGGTGACTCCAATTCAGTTGTTATCAGTTACCAACACGCAATGATAATCAATCTTTCTAATTAAAGCAAAAATTGCTGCAGACGCTCAATGGGTCACAGGATTCAAAACCATTAATTCTGCTTTCCTGCCACAGATGCTGCCAGACTAGCTGATATTCTCCAGCAGTTTCATTTTTGTTTCAAATTTCCAGCATCTGCAATTCTGTTTTATTTTAGCCTTTCTAAAATTCTGTCAAACTTCACCTCCTCCAAGTCTCAAATACATTTATTTTTCACAATGAACTGGACATCAACCTCCTCTTCTTAATACCTCAGACAGGCCACTGTTCCTATGAAGTACAAAACAGGGAATTTATGACAATTGGTCCCACTCATTCTTTTGCTAGCCTTGCACTGTTTGTGATGAAGGATGACTTTTGTATTTCCTTTTAATATTAGTTGCCAGTCTCCCTTACTCTTCACTTCCCCTCTGAACTGTCTATATTTAGCACGCTTCTCACTGTGGTAATCAATAATCCGTAGCCTTTGCAACATCATTCAGGAATTAGGCTTTTGTTTTTGCCACCATTTCCTGTTTGAGGAAACGATAAGCTGTACTGAACAGCTGACCCTGAACATTGCCCGAATTTATGCTCAAACGTCATTTCTCAAATGCCCTCTGTCCCATTGAAATCAGCCCTCCTCCAACTCAGAATTATTCTGGATTGTACCTTGTTCATTTTCTACACAAGCTAAAATCTTGTATTGCAATGATCAACGCTTCCTTAAATTATCCCAGTCTAATAATTAATGCAGTTTATACATATTGGGTGTATGCACACAAATTATGAAGTTGGCAGTGCAGATTGAAGATATCATTAGGATTCTGAACTTTATAACTAGGACCGTCGCATGCAAAATAAGGAAATTATGACAAACTGTTATAAAACGTCTTGTTTTTCCCTCATATCTACTATTTATGTAACATGTTTCAGGAAGGAATTCGAGAAGGTGCACTAAAGGTGCACAAAAATGGTACCAGAGATGAGCAACTGGACAACTATGTGGATAGTTTGAAGAAGCTTAGGCCGCTCTTTATGGTGAACAGAAGATGAAGAAGACATTTTACAAGTGTTCAAAATCATGAGGGATTTGGATAAAGTAAAGTAAAAGGGTAGGGAAATGCATGTGGATTGGTTACTCTTTGGAGAGTTGCTGTGGACTTTTTGGGCGAAGTGTACTGTATGGATTCTATTTAAGAAAGGCTTGAGAATAAAAGGACACCGATTAAAGATGATCAGCAAAAAAAACGGTTACAAAGAACACTTTTTATAAACAAATTATTTCAGAAAATGGCATGTTCTGCCTAATATCGTAGTGGTGGGTGCAGCTTCAATTAAGGTCCTCAAAAGGAATCTGCAATTTACATAAGGAGAGGTTTTGTAGTATCACATCGTAAAAGGACTTGGGAGCCAACGTTGGCAAGTTCCTCTTTGAGAGATGATACAAACATGATCAAATCTTTGCTTCCGAGCTGTTACCATTTGTTCGCTTATAATTGCACAAACTGCCTGCTCGGCAGCTGTTTCCTAACGGTTTGTCATATTCTGAAATAATGACTAACATTGTCATGCATGCAACTAAACTGACATTGCAGTACTTCACTTGATCCAGCAGCACCTGCATTCCCATTTTCCTCACCGTTTGCACTAACAATGTTTCCAGAACTGCAATTGAGCAAAGAACACAAATTAAGTCATTTAACATAAGTAAACTTACCCAGAATTAACTCCAAAGCAATTTAAGGCTTGAGATTCAATATGGAAAGCTTGGTCAACTAGTTTTCTTAAGTTAGTCAATGACTCTGCAAGATGCATGCGTTGGTATGCGGTTCTTTTGACGTCTCCAGGATGTCTACAGTACACCACAATGAGGTAATATTGGGGTATGGAAGAGACTTTAGAGAGTGCAAGGAAGAGAAAATCACTTCTTCAGCGTGTCACCCTCGTTTTATAGCCGTTTCTGGGCGAATTCAACCGACCAATGGAAAACTTTGAATGTTTTATGCTGCTTCAAGTTTGGTCTCTCAAAATAAGCCAAACATTTTTGAACCAGTCAAGCAGTTGTTTTCTGTGATTGTTTTCATCTGTGTTGGTGTTCACGACGCTGCCATGGGATACCTTTGTGAGTCAATCCTGATATAATCTTACTCCAACTGCCAGCACTTCCCTTTCACATTATTGGATCCCTAATTTTTTTTTAGATTAGACTTACAGTGTGGAAACAGGCCCTTCGGCCCAACAAGTCCACACCGACCCGCCGAAGCGCAACCCACCCATACCCCTACATTTACCCCTTACCTAACACTACGGGCAAATTAGCTTGGCCAATTCACCTGACCCGCACATCTTTGTGACTGTGGGAGGAAACCCACGCAGACACGGGGAGAACGTGCAAACTCCACACAGTCAGTCGCCTGAGTCGGGAATTGAACCCGGGTCTACAGGCGCTGTGAGGCAGCAGTGCTAACCACTGTGCCACCGTGCCGCCCGTGTCGGTTTAAATATCGCAAATTTAAACCGACATCAGACGAAACTTACTTGCCAATTCGTTTCCTTAATTTTCTGACAAACTTAGGTTTCCACCTAATTCACAGCGTGAGGTTTCAACATTTTCACAGCTGGAACTGGTCATAAAGTACCAGTTAAATAATTTTAAATATGTTCATGATCACAATGTTTATCTTTGCCACTTCTTATCAACATGTAGAGTTTTGGCTGTGAGGGCAGAAGCTGGTGAGTGGGGAGTAAAGAGGTCAAATAAAGACTTGTCGCCAGTGGGACAGAGGGAGGACACCTCAAATGAATGGATTTAAGTTTAACTTCCTTGTCTCGGAAAAAAACTCAAGCTCTTTATACACTATTGCTAATTTAACCCTTACAAGCACAACTCGTAACTCATGCTTGATTCACAATGTGATTATAGTAAATTCTCATTATTCAAGTTCACAGAGCGTTCATGTCATATTAGTCAATATTGGCTGTTTTTTTTTAAAAAAAAGATAATTTTCTTCATTTTCCTTTGCTTCTCCTTCGTCTGTTCTGAGTTTACAGGAAAATCTGGCTATAATAAACCCAGGAGTAATTGCAGGTCACTGACCCAGAGCAGTGTAATGACCTCAGTATTTAGGCTTCTATTAATTGATGACATCAGTGAGATGGTGTGGCTGTGCTGCTGTCTCTATTGAATTCGCCATGAAAGCACTTCATAAGCTTGATTCAAACAAATAACCATTATTTGGGAAAGTGGCTGACTCCGCAGATACACATGGCAGTTGGTCGACTTAGAGGATAAAAAAATGCAAAGCATTCAATGGCGACACTGAATGGGAGATAGACCAATGCGAGGAGACCAGGAGCCGGTCGCAATCCATAGCCATATTTCTTCGAATATGTAGCCATATTTCTTCAAATGTCACCGGACCTTGGAGACCATGGCAATGATTTTGGAGGTAGTGTTGAGGAGGGGTGGGAGAGTGAGGATGAGAAGGAAAGACAAACAAAGAGAAGCGATGAGGTGGGGTGAAGGAGAGGAACCCATTGCTTTAGTATTTTCACTGTGCCTCCAATGTCCAGAAATAAAACCTCAATATTGATCAGCAAGCAATTTCCCATCTCCGTGTATTGGATGCTTCAATGTTGGTACTACCGTTTAAGAAAACTCTGTATCAAATATTAAATTCCTCAGGAGGCAGTCCAGCAGCTTCTTTAATGTGGCTGCTGCTGTCTGTACTGGTGTTCTTCGCATTGCACAAAACATTTTGAAGGAATCAATGGTTCTCCAACATTTCCATTTCACACTGCTGTATTCCAAATGAAGCATAATCAAACCACATCAAAATCAAATCAAATCAAACTTGCTTTTTCGTGGTTGCCCACATATCTGGCATACTTTGATTCCCATCCTTCGGACAATCTGGTCTGTCAAGATTCCCCAGCCCCAAGTTGTCATAAAGCACAAATGAAACAAAGGACTTACACCTATAAATGACTTGCAAACATTTGAACTTAAACCCTGAAGATCAAAAGGCTCTACTAAGCTGACACAGAATTGTTTTTTAATAAAAAGAAGAAACACTCAAATCAGCATGAATAATGCAAATATTGGGAGGGGCTGTGGTCTGGAATAGTGGTGTTTGCTATAGCATTCAGAGATGTTGTCAAGAGGAAGTTCCTCCAGGAATCTTACAGGAAGTCCTGCTCTCCTGAAGTTCGGTTTCTCATTACACTGTTAAGAAAAGGCCAATTTCAAAGCTAAGACTGCAATATATGCTGACTTTTTTCAAGAGGTTTGCAGGACACCATGGTCTGTCTTTTTTTTGAGAGATGGGGTGAGTGGAGGTGGGCGATGTAATAGTATTGGGAAGCAAAGAGTTAGGTCGTAAATGTGTCTTCAATATGTTTACCCTCATTGCACAGTCCAGTGTTTTGAAGTGAGCAACTGAAGACCTGAACATTGAAGGGAGAGAAATGATTATTGAAAGACTTTGCGTTAGTGCATGCTCAATTATTCACTGGCTTTTAAATGGGAGTTGATCGGATTGGGAAAATGACAAGGAAGGAGTCTGGCACCTTCCCATTGTTAAGCCATGCTGACATAGACCTGTTCTCTTTGACGTCTTGACTCTCCATGATCTCTCATTCGTGTCTCCCTCATTTCTCAGATAGTGCCCATCTTCACTGCCTCAGCAATAATCAGCATGGACAGTAGGGCTCAGAAATGTGTGGATCTGTCATCCATCGCACTGGACTACTAGCTCTTCAAACTAGGCCACACTGATGAGAAGCCCTGGCAACAATCTCTTCATTGGTCACTGCTGGCAACATGCCAGCCTTGACGCAGGCCAAGGCCTGCAGGATTCAGTTACAGCATCAGGTCTGGAGCAGTAACTACAAAATTCCACCTAAGATTTCTTTTTACAACACTAACGATAGAGCAAATATTAGAATGCCAGTCTATAAGTTCTTTAATATTGCAATGGAAAATTGACATTTACTGTGAAATCTGTTAAAGAATACTTTGCAATGTCTTGCAGGCAGGCAGAAATGCAAAGTCAGGGAAAAATGAAAAGTTAAACCAGACTCACAGTAGTGTCAAAAGGTCAGTAAACTATCATATCAACAGTCAAGGAATGAGAAAAACAATTCCATGTGTGGAGAGGTGTTTGAATGTTCCAAGCTCTTGCGTTGCGATAAGAATAAGCGAAGTTTAGTATTTGGAGAATATGTGAAAGCTATTAAGGCACTCCTTAAATGAGGCATTTTGCCAAATGTATTCGGTCGACCCTGCAGAGTCCGAATAAACGTTTTCTTGGCTCTTGCTAGCATTTGAGTCCAGTCGATTTAATTTACATGACAAATATAAAAGAACAAATCTGAAAGAAAAATGACAATTGCTGGGAAAACTCAATATAATTTGCAGCATCCATGGAGAGAAAGCAAAGCTCATGTTGGGTCAGGTGACCCTTCTTCATGGAGATTTGGAGTTCTGAACAAGAGTAATGCAACTAAAAACACGAACTCTGTTTTCACTCCACAGATGGAGCCAGATCTGCTAGCTTTTAGTAGAAAGTCACACATTGTGTTTAGCTTATTTTTCAATATCATCCTTAGTTTCTGGAGAACCAGAAACACCAGTTACTGTGCACTTACGGCAATTGATGTTTTCAGAGCTGCAAATGGTCTTCAAGTACTATTAAGTTAATTTAAGCAAATAATTATGCTCTGAATAAAAACTTTTGTATAAACTTGAATAGGAGTGTAATGATTGCAGTCGGGCTGGAACATGGAAAAAAAAGGATGTGACAAATTCATTTTTTCAATACTTTACAGTGTTGCATAGTTTAGAAAAGTCTCAAGTAAAGAGCATATGGCAATTATAGAAGGGCAACTAACTATTCAATTTCTCCAGTGAAGAACTTTGGATACTGTATCTCCATACAGAACTGAATTTTCCTCATCAACTGTTATCACCACACAATTGCAAACATTATTGGTGGTACGGAAAAATTGATGTCTGCCATCATTCTGATTTCTCCATCATCTCTTGAAAGTAGGCCATTTCATTCCTGGGAAAGTGACCCAGCAACAATTTCATCATCAGTCCACATCAGCAGCGTGCTTCCCTTGGTGGTGCCATTCATCACAGCAGTACTGGCTCCAGTTCTCAGTCCAAGCAGCAGGGATCCACCACAATTCACAACATTATTATTGGAAATGCATTGTTTTAAAAAAAGAAACACCACATTCTAACTTGTAAAAAAAAACATACTTGGGAGGCAGAGCTCAACAGTTTGTGTAATGTGATAATTATGTCCTGGAATAACGTATTTGACATTGTGCCCGGATGAATGGAGAAGGAAATACCGAAATAACCTCACAAGAATTGCTGGTTATTCAGCATAACCTTTATTCCAAATAAAATTTTAGTCTCGAATTAAATTGAACTTAGGATCAAACTGACACTTCAATTGTTTCAGTTGCTCCTGATGGACTATAGGTTTCATTATCATCGTAATTTTGATTGTCAAACTTAGTACGCCTGTAGTTGGTTTTTAAAGATAAATGAAGCCATTTAAATGAGCATTTTCCTGCATCCCACAATTGTGTGCCAGCTGCTTGAAGGACTGAAAATTCTGGATTGATGACTGCAGCCTGCATTCAGCTCTTTGTCAATGTCTTCAGTTTTGACTGGTTCGTTTGATGCTACATTATGTCAGTTTTGGTCATGGGTCATTGGAGGAGGGGTTGATGATTTTTTTGTTAGACTGTTAATTCGTAGACAAGATTAGCGTGGTGCTCGAAAAGCACGTAGGTCAGGCAGCATCCAAAGAGCACGAAAACCGAGTTTTCTGGCCGAAGGCCTTCATAATAAATGAGGCTGTGAGCCTACGGGCTGGAGAAATAAATGGGCAGGGATGGGGCTGCGGAGAAGGTTGTTAAGGCGGGAATAGATGAATGGAGGTGGGCATAAAGATGATAGCTCGGTGAGGCGGGTGGAGCGACTAGGTGAGAAGGAAGATTTGAAGGAAGAACAAGTCATGAGGAAGGTGATGAACTGGCAAGTTGGAACTGGAGTAAGGTGGAGAAGGGGTAATGAGGAAACTGGCGAAATGCACATTGATGCCCAGAGGTTGAAGTGTTCCACTGAGCAAAATGAGGCTTACTTCCTCCAGGACTTGGGCGGTGAAGGAGTGGCGGTGGAGGAGGCACAGAACCTGCATGGTTTCAGCAGAGTTGGGAGGGAGTTGAAAAGTTTGGCCACGGAGCAGTGGGGCTGATTGGTGTGCGTGTTTTGGAGATGTTCCGTAAAGCACACAACAAGAAGGCGTTCAGTCACCCCAATGTAAAAGAGACCACATCGGGAGCAACGGATCCAATAAATGACATTTGTGGAAGTGCAAGTGAAACTTTGGTGAATGTGGAAGTCTCCTTACGGGCCTTGCATGGAGATGAGCGGGAGGTGTGGGCGCAAGTTTTGTAATTCCTACGGTGGCAAGGGAAGGTGCCAGGCGGCATCGAGGGTGGGTTGTTGGGAGGCATGGACCTGACCAGGTAGTCACGGAGGGAACGACATTTGCGGCAAGTGTATCGGGGTTGGGAGGGAAAATATATCCCTGGTGGTGGGGTCCGTTTGTAGGTGATGGAAATGTCAGTGGATGATGCAGTTTAAGTGGAGGTATGTAGTGTAAAAGGTGAAGACGAGGGGCGTTCTTTCCTTGTTGTCGTTGGAGGGGTGGGGTTGGTGGTGGCGTTGCGGGACGTGGATGAGCTGCGTTGGAGGGCATCTTCAACCACATCGATGGGAAATTTAGGTCTTTAAAGATAGAGGCCATCTGGTGTGATCTGTGGTGGAACTGATCCTCCTGGGAGCATATATGGCAGAGGCGGAGGAATTGGAAATAGTAGAGCGTTTTTGCACGAGTTACGGTGGGAAGAAGTGTAACTCAGGTAGCTGTGGAAGTCTGTGTGTTTGTAAAACTGTCAGTGTTGGTCATCGTTGATGTAGATGGAGATGTTCAGGAAGGGGAACGAGGTGTCATAGATGGTCCAGGTGAACTTAAAGTCGTGATGAAAGGTGTTGGCGAAGTTGATGAACAGCCCAACCGCCTCGTGGGAGCACGAGCTGGCGCTGACGCAGCCATCAATGTAGCAGAGGAAGAGGTGATGAGTTGTGACAGTGTAACTACGTCATATGGACTGTTCTACGTGGCCAACAAGGCGACAGCATACCTGGAGGTCAAGTAACGCTCTGGGGCCCCGGGTTCAAACGCTGCCCCAGCAGATAATGTAACCCGAATTCAATAAAATAAGACTCTAATGATAACCATAAACTGATTGGCTACTGTCAAGAAAATCCAACCTGGCTCATGAATGAGCTTCAGGAAATGAAAGTAACTTGTTCTGGCTTCCATGTTACTCCATACCCACAGCAATATCGCTGACTCTTAACTGGCCTCTGCTTAATTAGGTACAGACAAAAAATGCAATCCTGGCCATCGATGCTCTTATTCCATAAACGAATTTTAAAAATGCTTTACCTCGTAATCAACAGTTATTCTCTCTTATTAGTTCTCGTATTCTGTTAATCTTGCATGCCTAAATTCGAGCTAGGATGAAGTCAGGATCTGAGTGGGCTATGAATTGTCTATTATTGAGGCAAAATTATAATTTCGTAATATTGCATCTCTGTCCCTATCCATCATTTTACAGATGATCGAAAGTAGACCGACTGGTCATTAATTAACAGACAAAAGGATTGAATAACACCCAGTTTTCCATAGTTATGTCAGAAAGAAGATAATGACAAGAGTAAGATTCGGCTCCATCAAGGACAGGTGTGTGAAGTTGTGCGTGGTGTTCATGGAGGTAGCAAAGGTTGGAAATGAATATTTTTCGTCAGTATTAACTCTGGAAAGGACAATGTTGTTGAGGAAGATATTGAGGTGCTGTATGTCAGACTAGACGGAATTGGGGTTAACAAGGAAGAGTTTAGGACTTCTGGCAAGTGTGAAAATAGATATGCCCTCCGGGGCGGATGGAATTTATCCCACGATTCTCTTGGAAGCCGGGGCGCGGGCAGACGGAGGTTGTATAGATTTTGGATTTGATCTTTATGTCGTCCCTGTCTACAGGAAGAGTGCCAGGAAACTGGGGGATAGCAAATGTATTCCCGCTTTTCAAACAGGGGAGGGGATACAACCTAATGATTATAGACCGGTGAGACTTATTCCAGTTGCGGGTAAAGGGTTAGAAAGGGAAATAAACTATAGAATTTATAATCATTTGGAAATGCATTGCTTGATTATGGATAGTCAACATAATTTTGCGAAAGGTAATCCTGCCTCAGAAATCAAATAGGGATTTTTTTTTGAGAAGATGATCAGCAGATAGGTGAGGGTTTCCATAGAATCGTCAAATTACAAATGGAAGCTGCCCACGGATCGTTTGAAATTGACAAATATTGATTTGTTTTTCACGATATCGTGGGGAGGAGAAATGAACCGGACTGATGCAAAATGGACACTTTGCACAGCTAATTCAAGTATTCTTCCTGCGCAGTAGGTACAGTCAGTTTTATATGGTTACAGAAGTGAACTGTGGTTACAGGAAGTGGGCGGCACAGTGGCACAGTGGTTAGCACTGCTGCCTCACAGCGTCAGGGACCTGGGTTCAATTCCCGACTCAGTCGACTGTGTGGAGTATGTACGTTCTCCCTGTGTCTGCGGGGGTTTCCTCCCATAGTCCAAAGATGTGCAGGTCAGGTGAATTGGCCATGCTAAATTGCCCGTAGTGTTAGGTAAGGGGTATATGTAGGGGTGTGGGTGGGTTGTGCTTCGGCGGGTCGGTGTGGACTTGTTGGGCCGAAGGGCCTGTTTCCACACTGTAAGTAATCTAATCTAATCAAAAAAAGTTAATTACAAGGCAATGCAGTTTCGATTGCATTTAATAGGAAATGATAACATGTTCGCCAATATACATTGGTAACAGTTGTAACAGGAGGTTTAGCCAATCTGCAGAAATGGCTTGCATCCTGACTTCAATAGGCCCCGAGACTCGTTTTCATTTTTGTCAAGTTTCTTGATGCCACCTAGTCTGCTTGAGCTTTGTGTGGGTTGAGTCGCTGAGGAGAAAGGGAATGAGCTTTTGGCTTCAAGACTGGCCATGCTAATCTGAGGTAACAAAAAAAGTTAGCAAATCATCTGGGAAGTGCACTCCTTCAGTTGGGACACTGCTTAGGTAAGATCTCGCTTCCCTGTTAGTCCCTGAGCTGAGTCTGGTCACTTTGAAGTACCAGCAACCTTATGGGTTGCCGATCGCTGTCTAAAAAGAGACATTATTTCTGTGAACGAATGGTGTGCAAGCAGAGTGTTCTTTTTCTTTTCTTCCACAATTCCTTTTTTTTTGTTTTTGTTAAGGAAGTGATAGGACAAGGGTTGTAGTGAAAGGAGGACACAACCAGAGTCAGAGTGGTTATGTGGTGGGGAAGGCTCAGATTCACTGGGGTCATATTTAGAAATTGTGCCGGGGTCCGAATACTCTGCTTCAGAGGGAAAATTTACTATCGCAGTCAACATTCACGAATTGGATAGTGAGGCAGGTGGGTGTAGCAGCAGTAAGCACAACCGTATACAGCAATGTTTGATGTTCATGTCAGTGATTGCGATAAGGACAATGATGGTCATGAAGACAATGAGTCCCTGCAGCAAAGCTGTGCCCAAGAAACCTATCAAAAAGCACATCTCACTGTGCTCTGGATGTGCAGCACAGTGGCAACTCATTGGATATTTTGATCTCAGTCAGTGATATTTTCACTGGATTTGGGTGCAGCAAATGGAGCCAAAGAGGGTGCATGTACCCCGCTTCTCGACCAGCAGATAGTGCAAAAGTCATCCGGTTCTGTATGGCTATAGTACGAATGTCTTCGCATTTAGCTGCTTGATCGCTTTGGCTGTCGCATTGCCCACCTCTTCCAAGGTGGGAGCCAATGTGGGGTTTCTAATTCCAAGTGGACAGCTACATGGCGATGTGAAAACATAGAGAGAACCCGTTCAAGAGTGATGAGGGTTCGCCTTCTGCAAGTTCGTGGCTTCGTGAAGGGAGAGGACTGGGAATAATCGCGAAATGGGATGACATAAAAAATTTTGCAGCTCGCAGTCAAAGATTCATGTCGGCTTTGTGGCCACAAATGAAGTATGTGCCATTGTTGATCCGCAGAGTGTCAGTCTGGGTTCCTATCCAGACGGTTGTGGAAGCGTCATTCAAGGTGGTCCTGTTGAGGTCCTGCAAGTATAGTACACCGCCTGACGATGTGGACAGACTCGCCAATGGGTTAAGGAGCAGGGGGTTTGCACACCGGCTGTTACCAGTATTCCATCCCGCGGATTTCCGTTTGTCAGACAAATGGATCCCTCGGGTGCAGCTTGTCCATGAGGAGTAGGGCTGGAGGTTTGTGGGAGACATTTACAAGGTGTAGGACCAACATTGTCATTTGCTCAGTCGGTATTCTGTTGATTGCTAACAGGTTTGACAGTTTCCCTCGTACGTTCCCATTTCAGTTGGACGGCTGGAAGTTAAAAGCTTCCCAGTACTCCGATTTCCCATACATCTTTGTCATGTTATACTTTTTTCCCCACTTTGTCTTTATATTATCCTTAACTACACTCGCCAGCGCTACCTCCCCTTAGGATCTTCCTTCCTTTTTGGAATGAACTGATCCTGCATCTTCTGCATTATACCCAGAAATACCTGCCATTGTTGTTCCACTGCCATCCCAGCTTGGGTATTGAACTACTGAACTTTGGCCAGCTCCTCCCTCATAGCTCCATAGTTCCCCTTATCTAACTGTAATATTGTCACTTCCGATTCCACCCTCTCCCTTTCAAACTGCAGATTAAACTTATTGCATTGTAGTCACTACCTACTAATGGCTCCTTCACTTCAAGGTCCCTGATCAAATCCGGTTCGTTGCACAACACTAGATCCAGAATTGCTTTCTCCCTGGTAGGCTCCAGCACAAGCTGATCTAACAGTCCATCTTGGAGGCACTCCACAAACGCCCTTTCTTCATATCCATTACCATACTGATTCTCCCAGTCTACCTGCATGTCGAAATCCCCCATAACAGCTGTAGTAATATCTTCGTGGATGGCTAATTTCAGCTCCTTATTCAACTTACAGACAACATCCATGCTACTGTTTGAGCGCTTGCAGATAGCTCCCATGAGGGTCTATCCATACTGACTCTACATCCCCTGATTCTAGGTTTCCCCGCACACGGGACTGAATATCATTCCTTACCAACATGGCCACCCTACCCCCTCTGCCAGTCAGCCTGTCTTACAATAGCACATATAGCCTTGAATATTTATTTCTCAGGCCCTGTCCACTTGAAGACACGTCTCAGTTATCCCTATAATATGGTACCTGTAAATTTATAAATGAGCCTCAAGCTCACTTAATTTCTAATGTTTTGTGCATTCCTATACAAAATATTTAATTTGTTACTCCCCTCACCCTTCCTATCAATCCCTATTTCACTTCACCTTATGGCATTACCCTTAATGAGTTGTCTTTCTTGAATTCTCTTGATCTAACTTTCCATCTAACTTACCTTTTAATCTTCCAATTTGTCCCCTCCACCCCCACTCCCCCATCCTTATTTAGTTTAAACACAGCTGTGTTGTTGTGACAAAGCTACCTGCCAGAATGCTGGTCCCCCTCCTACTAAGGTGCAAACCGTCCGTCTTGTATAAATTATCCTTACCGCTAAACATACCCCAGTGATCCAAGAATTTAAATCCTTGCTTCGTGCACCAGTTCCCTAACCACACATTCAAGTCCATTATCTCCCTGTTCCTGTCGTCTCCAGACCGAGGAGCTGGAAGCAAACCGGAGAAACCACCCTGGATGTCCTGCTTTTCAGCCTTCTTCCGAGTTCTCCGAATTCTCTTTGCAGAATGTCCTTCCTCTTCTTCCCGACGTCATTTGTGCAGACATGCACCACTATGTCTGGCTCTTCCCCTTCGCCCTTGAGGATTTCCTGCACTCTGTTTGCTCTGCCCTTAATCCTGGCACCAGGAAGGCAACACACCATCCTCAAATACCGCCTTTTGCCGCAGAAACAACTTTCAATCCCTCTCGCTCTGGACTGCCCTATTATCACGCTTCCGTGTGATGTCTGACTCCTCGGCTCTGCCTCCACGCCAATTTCTGATTGGCTGATCTGACCGCCTCTTGGACTGACAGTGACGTCAGTCTCGAAAGCATACTGACTTAAATAACGCTCACCCACCTTTCTAACAACCTCTGCGCTCCCGCCGCTCCCTGCTGAAGTTTTTATCTGTCTCACCAGACAACAACTCACCAGGACAAAGGACCCGATACACAGAATGAGCAAAACCAATGTTCTGTACAAAATCCCATGCAAGGACCACACAAAACACTACATAGGAAGAACAGGAAGACAGCTAACAATCTGTATCCATGTTCACCAAATAGCCACGAAATAACACGACCAACTATCCTTAGTAGCCACACACAGAGATGAAAAACAACATGAATTCGACTAGGTTAACACTACTATTATAGGGCAGGCCAAACAGAGAACAGCCAGGGAATTCCAACAGGCATGGCACTCATCCACAGATTCTATCACCAAACACATCGACCTGGACCCAATATACTGGCCACTGCAGCGGACAGCAACTGACAACCGGAAGCGGCAGAGACAAACGACTGTTAATTCCCGGAGGAAACATCACAGAAGCGCTTCACAGGAGGTTCCCAAGCACTGAGGATGTCACCTAGAAAGGGGAGAAACGTTTGCAACACAAACTCCCAGCTCGGCGAACAGAACCACAAACAGATACTAGTGAGTTGGTCAGGTGTTTAGGTGGCTATTTGGTCTGTGTGCATACTGGCCCCGAGTTTCCTGCCTGTGTGACCGATGCAGTATTAGTCAGAGGGATGAATGACACGTATACGACCTGGGACAAAAAGAACTTCAAGTAGCACTGGAATCCAATCCAAAGAAAATAGAGTTATGAAGCAAACGCAGCAGGCCATCAGACAGACAATAACACCAACACTTAACAGGATGAAAAAAGGAGCACACTCAACACACAGGAGTGGAAAGCCCTGGAAGGTCTCAGAAAATATAAGAAGTATTGTAATCCGACCAACTAAAATATGGCACATAACTGTCATCCAGGACAGAACACAGTGCATTCAAAACTCACTACTCACCGACGGAAGGCAATGGACCTGGTTCCACAGAAAGAAAACAGGATCACAACTGACTGAGGAAATTCTACAAAACAGACGAAATAAATACGACAGACGGGCAAAGAATGAAACCTGGTGAATCCAACACATCACTTTTATCGGAATTGCCGAGGCACAAATATTTGGGGGTCATTTCAGACACTTAGTGTCACTCATTGGCATACCGACGTACAGAATAACTAAAGAACTTCAACATAAACTGAACACCTATTGGAAGCCTCACGCAACTCCGTCCACTCCACCCAACAATTCTTGAACATTATCCAAACAACAAGCTATGGGAAGACGAAGTCATGGTTACTTTCAACGTAACGGCCCTATTCATTTCAATTAACATCCGCCTGGCCAAAGAAAAACTGACTGCACTACGAGACGAACAAAGGATGCAAACTCCAGACAGCACCAACTCCATCAGCAAAGACAGCATCTTCAAAGCAGTAGACCCATGCCTCACAACTCATTTCACCTTCAACGACAGGACATACAAACAAAGCAACTGTACACGCATGTGATCACCAATACCAGTATTCTTAGCAGAAGTCGTTATCCAGAGATTCCATGATCAGCCCATCTCACGATGTAATACAATCTTTGCATCCACTATTCGGACGACGCATTTGTTATCCCGAAATGGAACAAATTCGAAGAAACCTGCAATCTCAGAAACAACATTCACCAAAGAGGAAGAGAACATAAACAGACTCTCCTTCCCAAATGAAGGGCTTTTGTCCGAAACGTCGATTTTCCTGATCCTCGGATGCTGCCTGACATGCTGTGCTTTCGCAGCTCCGCTCCAATCTCTAGCATCTGCAGTACCCACTTTCCCCTACCTTGATATCACAATATAAACATTGTGAGTCGGAGTTCAGATGCCATAGTGTAGCTGTACGGCACATTGTTGAAGTCATCTTGTTGATCAGTATGGTTGATCAACATTGTTAATCAAATCTCCTCTCAGAATCCTCTGTTCCAAACCTTCCTCATTACTGCATTTTCACCTTCACAGAATAACGACTTTCCTGTGTACTCTCTCCAGTCCAATTCCACCCTTTCATATGATAGGGAGACCAGAACTGCACACAGTCCGCAAGCTGCGATAGAACTCATTATTTACACAGTTCCAGCATGAGCATTCTGCTCTTCTATTTTGAAGTTTGGCTGGTAGTGGAAATGAATCCATTCTCTCACTTACAGAAATGATTGAGGTGCCCGTTTACTTTGTGTGTTCTGCACACTCTGTCTATCCTCTCACTTATTGTGCATTCTCTCTGTTTTTGATGTCCCCAAATGCTTTTCCTTGCACTTCTCTTGGTTGTTTGCTTCATTCACCTGCGCCCAATAGTTTCCGTTTTTAAAGAGTATACCATGTATTCTCTTGCCAAATCCAAGTACATCACATCAATTTTCAAGTTAATGTCTTAAGCCAAAGGAACCAGATTAATTCTGCGTGAGCGTCCTTGAACAAATTCAGGCCGACAGTCTGGGAGTCTTTGGGCAAAAATACAGCAAAAGAAAAGTTGCAGTAATACTCGAAATTTGAAGTCTTTTGATATTAAAAAGGAATATAATGAGGAAACCAATGGTTTTAGAGCAATAATTGGGATGAAAGCCAAGGTAGATTTATTGAATGAGTATCATATCTGAGAAACTGACTGGTAGATAAATTATGGAGAAACAATCGATTCAACGCATTTAGGTCAGCAGAAAAAAATATCAATAAAGACCCAAGCTGACTGGGCAAAATCAAATCTTATAGAATTGAGGCTAACATATTGGCATGTCTTAAAAATTGGAGAACTGGCAGAAAACAATATGTTTTTGGTTCGGAAGGCTCGTGTGGTATCACATGGATCAGTGTTTGCACCCCAACATCGCAATACATATCAAACATACTTTTACCCAAACCTGCAGATGTCACTAAAAGATGTCAGATTATGAGTAGGTGAGGAGCAGGTTTCAAAAAAACGCTCCAAGGTGACTGAGACAATGGGAGTGAATGTGGAAATACATGGCAGCCGAAAAACAATTTGGAGTTATGCACTTTGGTGATTTTTAGAGAATATCAGCCTGCAGTTGAAGAAGGATTGTTTAGAAAATATTGATCGATAAATCTTTTCATGGTTCTCTTATTGTTTTGATCAGCGCAGACCTCTGAGGTCAATGCAGGACAGTGTTCCCTGAAACCAGCTATTAGTATTGGAATAACATTGGCACGCTGAGCAGTGTACATAGAACGACTACGAGGGTAGCTTTTACATTGAAAAGGATCTGGATATGCGTGTCCACCAGTCACTGAAAGCAATATTGCAGGAGCAGAAAGCATGATAAATGGTGTGTTGAACTTTATTTCTGGGGAATTCAAGTAGGTGAGTAAGGGCGTCTCACTGCAGCAATATAGGACGATGTTGAGACCTCATTTCGAGCATTGTGCAGTACCGTGTCCAGTTTGGTCTTCTTACCAAATAAAAGACAAATCAGATATTGAGGGAGAGCAGGGAAGGATGACCAGACTGATCACTGTGACGATCGCCTTTTTGTGTTAGCACATTTTGGGTCGAAATGGCGTGTATTCCATGCGTTTCAGACCTCAACGAAATATAAAAAGCACTGACAATACGGAATAGATTTGAAGGAGAGATGATAATTCCTCTGGCTGGGAGGTCTAAAACAATGGGCCACAGTGTTAGGTATGGACAGACCGCTGTGCATTGAGATGAGGATAAATGTGTCCACTCAGAGACTGGTGAACCTGGATCACATTCTACCACATAAAAATGCACCTCTTTGCCCACTCTCCTACCCTGTCCAAATCCTTCTGTAGATCTGCACGTCTGCTTCATGCTCCCTCTCCATCTCCCTAGATTTGCATCGTCTACAAACAAGCTAGAAGTCTTTCAGTTCCTTCTTCTGGACAGTTAATGTATAAAGTGCATAGTTGTGGTCCCCACACTAAGCCTTGCAGACCACCATTTGTCAATGGCTGCCATCCTGAAAACAACTGTTTTATCCCAGCTCTCTGCTTTCTGCCAGACAGACAAACTTCTGTACAGTTCGAAACATTCAAAAATCTCTTTCTTCGCTGTGGATTCCAGGATATTTACCACAACCGAGGTTAGGCGACTCGATCTGCAATTTACCATCTTGTACATTATTCCCTTTTTAAACAGGGGTATCAAATTAGCGATTTTCGTCAGGGGGCCTAACTAATTCTCACGATTCGTTTTTTGAAATTGATCAAAAATCAACAATCTACGTTATTTCTTGTAATTAGATTTATAAAAGTTCCAGAAATACAATTAATTCGCAGTTAACACGGTGCATCTTGCAAACGTTACGATACTCAAATAGAGAGTTAAGAGTCTGAAAAATATCATAATGGCCGGGTGTGGGGTTGGGCAGGGTAGATGACATGCATGTCCACCTCATAATCAGCAAGTTTGAACTTTTGAAGATACAATACCTCAGAGCCAATTACAGAGGGATTTCTTAGCACCCCTTAGAGAGTAATCAAAATGGGGACTGGCGGTGTGTGTGTGTGGAGGGTGGGGGGTGTGGGGGGGCGGGGTTTGGTGTATGTGCTCAAAGTTGGAAATGTATCAGTTACAATATTCCGAAATGATTTATGCGTCTTTTTGCCTTTTTGTTGTGTGTTCTAACTGAGCTGTAACTCGCTGATAACGGTCTCATAGATGTAACCCACAATGTGGTCTCTCAGTGAAAATCTGAGATATAATGATCTCGCGGAATCCGGCAGGATGGCGAAAAGAACCCAGTCGTTACTGTCGACCAGAGTCCCACCATGGCGTCCATAGAGGTAAGTACTGCACCTCCACAAAGATTTGGTCTCATGCAGAAAGGCTGCGTGTCTTAATTCTGTTTTCGTCAGTGGGAAGACGTTTGGGAGATGACTTATTTGAGACACATAACAAAATCAGAAGGGTAGATAGCCAGAGGCTTTTTTCTCGGATGGCGATTGCTTTCGCGAGGGACATAGCAATGAATTGAAGGGTGATACATATAGGACAGATGGCAGAGGTAGCTTTATTACTCAAAGAGTAGTAGCATGGGCGTGAAATGCACGACCTGCAACAGTTGTAGACTCGCCAAGTTTAAGAGCGCTTAAATATCATTGGGTAAACATATAAATGAAAATGGAATTGTGTAGGATAGATAGGGTTCAGGTTGTTTCCACAGGTCGGTGCAATGTCGAGCACAGAAGAGCCTGTCCTGTGGTGCAATGTCCTATATTCTATGTTCTACTGTGAAAGTCAAGGCACTGAATTTAATAAGGATACCGAGACATTAAAAAGGTGGATGGTTTGGCGATAGAGATCATCGATGACTATATTTAATGGTATCTATCCCAACGATGACCCAAAAAACCTCTTGCAGTTCCCTTCCTGATTTCTTTTCCCAACATTTGGGACAAGTGCATTGAAATGATTTTCGTCCATGATCTACAGTTAGGGAGACCATATAGGTTCAATGGCCTGCTCGTGTCCTGACGCCATCTGTGGGAAAGCTCTGTAAATAATTTTACAAGTCCTCAGATGTCAGGAAGGCAGCCTCTGCTCTGTCAAGAGGAATGTGCATCCCGTTACATGTTCCACTACCGATGCTGGTCCACCGTGTTCAGTACAGTTTTATACTCGAAGACATTATAATTGAGGATCCGGTTTGGTTGTTTCGGAGACCAGTGTCGGTTTTATTACGTTCTGTGCATCTGGAGTTACTCTTTGGGCAGACCGGGAAAGCACGGGAGATGTGCTTCCTGAAAGGACATTGGGGAAGCAACTTGTGGCATTCAATCGACATTGGCTTCAAGGTCACTAATACAGAAACCAGATTTCAGATCTCTATATTTTATTAATTGTTTTTAATTTCAACCAGCTGCCAAATGATTAAACTGGTGTGGATCAGTCATCCAGCGACTTTTCCACAAAGACGACACCATCTCCACGTTGGGGCACCTCGGAGTCCAAACTGAACATGATATTCCTGTGCTGCTTCACGGCTCTGTCAAAACGAACTTCGACTAATTTGATTATCGTGATGAGACTAGTGGTGTGGTAATTGGTCAGATTGTAATGATTCTCCTGGTAACGAGGTGGACACAGTTGAGAATTTTTCCACATTGGCAGGCAGATGTCAGCGTTACAGCTGGAATGTAACAGCTTCCCCAGAGACAAGGCTTGTTGTGTAGCATAAGTCTTCTGTCCCATTGCAGGCATGCTGTTAGGACCGATTGCCTTTGCCGTATCTCCTGTCATATCCATTTTACTTTTCATTTCACGTACAGTGAATCAATTTGATTGAAGACGGGCATCTATGATACTGTAAGCATCATGACGAGTGGATAACAGACACAACACGTATGTCTGAAGGTGGTACAGATACTACGTTCGAGTTTTTACTTTGAGGTCCAGACCTGCTCCGTAATTTTGAGTGGATATATTGTGAAGCCATCTCCTTCAGTGAGTTGTTTTATCGTCCATCATCATTTCTGACTCGATGGAGCAATACAGTAGAGTAATGATCTGTTCTGTTGGTCTTGCGATCATTTCACCCTCTCCATTGGATTTGACTTCTACTGCTTGGAATGTAAGCAGTCAGGTGCGGTCCGGTTAGGGATTGCTTTCAGTTTTAGGTACATGTGGGTCTGACCCTGGCAGGTTCATCCATACGGGAGAAAGTGAGTACTGCAGACGCTGGAGACCAGAGTTGAAAAGTGTTGTGCTGCAAAAACACAGCAGGCCAGGCAGCATCCGGGGAGCAGAAGAATCGACGTTTCGGGAATAAGATTATGCCCGAAATGTCGATTCTCCTGCTCCTCGGATGCTGCCTGGCCTGCTGTGTTTTTCCAGAACCAGGTTCATCCATACTCATCAGTTGACCATAGATTGGCTTGATGGTCATGGCAGAATCAGAGAATATGTCGGACAAAGATTTACACATTGGGGTTTAATATAAGCCTGCTCCTGCTGCTGCTGTATTCGACAGCACCACATAAATACCCAGTTTAAGCTGCACGTTATGCATTCGAAATTTTCTGCCTGCCCCCCAATTCACACGAAGACCCATTGACTCGTCATCCCGTATTCAGTGACCTACTCTAGTTTCTGTTGTTGTAAGATTTCCATTTTATTATTCTCATTTTGCAGAGGGTCTTTTGTGGTGTCGCCTCCAATTTGCCACATTTTTCAAAACATCATTAACGATTCGTTATTGCCATTCCAGTAGTGTCAACTTCTGTGATTAAACTGAATGTGTTTCCCTCTGATTCTCTCTCTGTGTTGTTTATTAAGCGTTCCATAGTTCCACTAATGCCAATCCTATACAATTTTAGAAGCAATTAATTTATGTTATCATTCACTTCCCCTTGTATGCTAAACCATGTGGGAGAGGGCATTTCAAAAGCTTTGACACAGGTCTTTGGAACTTTTTCAAGAACAGAAATTGTCGGAGAAACGATGCAGATATGTGGAGTGAAAGCAGAGTTCATATTTTCGGTCCAGTGATGCTTCTCCATACCTCCCAGTTTCTCCAACAATTTTTATTTATGTTAAAGAGTTCTAGCATCCACATTTCTTTGTTTTTTTAAAACGAAATGTTTTGCCTCTGGTGATTTCTGGAGACACACAGCAAATCTAACAGCGTATGCAGAGGCAAAGAAACAGAGTAACGTTTTATTTTCCGTTTGACAATTCTTCAGAACGGAAAAGGATGCTTAAATGGACTCTTTAACCTCTTGACGGCGGTGGAGAATGGGTGACGGGTAACAGAGCGTATGGTTGTACCGTGCAAAAAGCAATCAAAATTTTCATTTTGGTGAAAGAGAGACAGTTGTAAAATGAGTGTAAATTGATGTGTCAAATGGGGAATGGGGTTTACACTACTGAGTGCAAGATTAAAGAGGCATAACCACGTACGTTCATAGGGAGACCAGTAGAGATAGAGTATGAGAAAAGGAAAACAGTCATAATGGGTTCTGGGTGTGAAGTTCTGGAATTGAATATAAACTCCTAAAAGACAGTAACGTTCTAAAGATTAAAGTAAGATTTTTCTCGAGTTTGGTCTGTTCTTCATTGGAATCTTACACAAGCCCAGCACCTAAATGTTAAGCACGGCAGTAAAGTAGATTATTGTAACGGAAAGCAATGGGAATGTCATTGATATTCCTACAGACTGAGTGGAAGAGCTTCTCAATGCAGTTTCTGTTTTCAAAAATGTGAAGGATATCGCATTGTGTGCATTGAAAGAGTACAAGTGAAATGCTGCTTCAACTGGTAGGTCTGTTTGGGATCTTGAACAGAGAGAAAGGAAAAGTTGAATGGGCAAGTGTTGCATCTTCTGCAATTGCCATGGAGGACTGGGGAATTGTACGGCGTGTTGGAGAGTGTCACAGAGGAAACGGTCCCAGAGAAATGCTGACAGTGGAAGGGAGGGGAAAGACATATTTGGTAACGCTATCCTGCTGGCGAATATGGAATTGGTGTAAAATATTAATTGAATGTAGATTCTAGCAAATTGCGATGTGAGGACATGTGTATCTGTATCATTGTTTTGGGAACGAGGAGAGGAATGAGGCATAAACGCGGAAGTGGGATAGCCACAGCTAAAGGCCCTATCTAGAAAAGTTGGGCGGAACTTCCATTGACAGAAAAGGAGGTCTTGTCGGACGCTTCCACTGGAATGTGGTATCATCGATCAGAAATGACAATGAGCTAGAAACTGCAAGAATTTTGTCACCCTCAGCTGATCATGTATTCAGCGCCATTCAAAAGATTGAAAATAATAAGATATCGACATTACAGCTTCCTGTCATAATTATATTCTAAGTCAGGATGCGAAAGCAGATCCTGTGGAAGGTCAGTGTGGGAACGGGCTAGACTCTTAACCAGATATTTCAGAGCACCTGGCAATGACTAATTCTGTTGAAAAGAAATGATTCGATAAGGAAATGAGCTGCACATTGTTCAGGTCGGCTGTCAAGAATAGTACTCTATCACAAATTCATAAGCTTCACTGCAGGCCAGATTTGCACGTTTTCTTTGTTTACATTTTTCTTTGTCATTGATAGTTTCTGTCCAGAAGCAGTGTCATATTTTCCCTTCAGTTCGCTGGATGGCGTTTTCGTGATGTCAGCAGATGGGAATCAGGGGAAATTAGAACAATTGATGTGTGGCGGACTTGATAGAAATATACAAAATTATGGAAGGGAAAAATATGAGATCGAAGCATGGAGATTCTTTCCAGTGTTGTGTGAAGTTAGACCTTGGGGTCATGATCTGAAAATGGAGGAGAGTAGATTTATGACTGAGTTGAAGAGAAACTTCTTCACCCAAAGAGTTGCTAATTTGTAGGAAATCCCTGCCAAGTAAAGCAGTTCAGATTACCTCGTTGAATGTTTTAACGTCAAAGAGAGATAAATTTTCTGCGGAAAAGGAATCAAGGCTTATGATGAGAGGGCGGATAAGTGGAGCAAAATCTATGAAATGGTCAGCCCAGATCTTACTAAATTCAAATGCCCAAATGGCCTACTCCTGCTTTTGGTTCTTATGTTCATATGTATTGCTTTTATTTTATGCAAAGTGTCAGTTTAGTTGAGTTTGAGGAGTGATTCTCACCGTGAGGCTGAGCGGATCTCAACAACTCCCCACTTTAATAGGTGTCCGAGCCCTCACGCTAAGAATAATGTTGTGTTTCTCCCAATTCTTACTCCACATCATTCCCAGAGAAACTCTACACTCAGCTGAGAACCTGAAATTAACCAGCATCCCAAGAACTATTACCATAATTAAAAGTCAATAGTGCACTAGGACAAGCAATATCTGTTCAGACCTATGCTGCACAGCAACTGACATTGATTCTGCATGTGACAGGCAGGGGGAAATTGCTGCTTTTCCCAAACACATAATGTGAACATGGGCATGGAGCTCCTTCTGGGTGGGGATGTTAACAAGCAGGATTGCTATTCCAGCTGGATGAGGACTGAAGTCCATGACACAGACTTTGCTTACCTCATTTCAAATTGCTCCCCTTCTCCGGTTACAGAAGTCTCAGCCACCGGGAGGAGTAGCGTAAGGTGAGACCCATGATGAATCATGCTTTTGAGAAAAATAAACAAGCGGCAGCGAGATTATCTTCACATCACGAACGGTCTCAGGAAACACCTCACCAAATCTAGCATTAGTGTAACCACAGCACACGGCATACAGATTACAAAAACACTTTTGGCTCAAGTTTAGAAGCAGCAAGGAGAAGCATGTCTGTTGGGAGTTTTATATAGAAGGCAGTACTGGGGGGACAATTTTGTGCATGTTATAAAAAGGAAGTTAGATATTCCAGAAATTGGTGGTGAAACTCAGCAGGGCTGGTAGCATCTGTGGGAAGAAATTTGAAGTGGAATTTCATCAGAACAGTTTTTGTTTCTGAGCTCCAGTGCCTGAATTTCGTTTTTTTTTTAGATCAGCAAGTATTGTTCATACAATATTAATAGACAGCATGGTTGAGAAAAGAGGGAAAGTGGTGAGGGCATGAGTGCAGGAGGCGTCAGAGACAGCTGAAGGTTCTGTTCATCAGAATTTGGGGGTTATGTATGAATCCTCGGGGAACAGAAGAGGTCATCTCAGAAGTACCCCACTGAACAGATGTGACAGATCCGGAGAAATTGGGAACATAGAGTTACTCTCATCTGGTTATTGGGGTGAAACAGTGGCTCAGGGTTTATCGCTGTACCTAGGATGAGGTTTGATTCCACCCTGGGCTGGCGGCCTACAATGAGTTTTAACATTGCCCCGCGTTTGGTTGTATTTATTCCAGATGCTTGGTTTTCCATCCCACAGTCGAAAAACCCACTGGTCTGTGGATTGACCATGGTAAATTGTATTGCAGAATCCAATGATGTGCTGGTTAGCTATGGGAATGCAGAGTTATAGGTATAGGTTACCTATGTGTCTGGTGGTATGCTCTTTGTAGAGCCAATATTGTCACGATGGACAATATGGCCTTTTTTTCCACATTGCAGAGGTTCTGTGAATTATATTTATCACACTGTTTTTGACAACCCTTCCTACTACTCTACAAATATGTGCTGGCCTGATTTGCCTTCACAAAATGTTAAATCTTATACTTGTCTAAATGAAACTCCATCTGCTACTCTTCGCCCCTCAGCCAGGCTGATTAAGTTCCCGTTGTACTCCGAATCTGTCGTTTTCGCCATCCACTACAAACCAATTTTGGATGTTGTCTGCAAACTCACTAACCATTCCTACCATATTCAAATCAATGTCATTTTCGTAAATGACTCAATCCATCGGATCCATGAAGCGGAATGCAGGCCACAGGCCTGCATTTCAAACAACTACGCTCCACCACTAACTTCGTTTCTTACCTTCTAGCTAATTACATCCATTTCTCACTGGATTCCATATTATCTAACTTTGCTAACAGGCTATCCGGTTGAAAATTGTCGAAAACCCTACTGAGGCCTAAGTAGCCAACATGCACTGCTGTGCCTACATCAATCTTCTTCCTCATCTTTTAAAAAGACATCCAGCCAAGTAAGTGAGACACGATTTTCAAAGTACAAAGCCATGTTGACTACCACTAATCAGTCCTTGCATTTCCAAATACTAGTAATTCCTCTCACTCAGAATATTATCCAAGAAGTTGCCCACCACTGATGCCTGGTTCATTGTTGCGTCATTCCTTGACATTTCCATACCAATTTTCCAAAATAATGGTACTCACATTTGCATATCTTTAATCTTCTGACACGTCATCTATGGCTATCCACGGGGCAGATAACTCATTACTAGGCTCAAACAATCACTTGTTTAGCTTTCCAAAGAGTTCTGGGTTACAACTGATCAGGTCCCGTTGCGATTTCCGCCTTTATGCATTTTAAGACTTCTATTCTTCCTCTTCTCTAGTATAGACACTTCTGAAGTTATCATTAATTATTACCACAAGTTCATTAGATTCCATGAGCGTCTCCACAACAAATACTGATATTAAGTTTTCAGATAATATTTCCGCCAATATCTGTGCTTCCAAGGATAGGTGGCCTTGTTATTCTTTAAGGGGACCTTTTCTCTCTCCAGTTAATCTCTTGCCCTTGCTGCATTTGTAGAATGCCTTTGGATTCTCCCTGACTCTATTTACTGAATCTTTGTCTTGTTCCCATTTCCCCCAACCCCGATTTCCTTTTTGAGTATGGAACTGCTGTCTTTGTTCTCCTCGATGCCTTGATGCGATCCCTGCTGTCCAAACCTATCATATGCTTCCTTCTTTTTCTTGACCAGATCCACAACATCCAGCCGTCTAGCATACTTTACACCTGCCAAACTCACCCTACTCATGAACAGGAATATACTATTGCTAGACTCTGTAATCTCACTTCTGAAGGCATCCTACTTTTCTGTGAATAGTCTCTACTAAGCAGATTTTTTCAAAGTACTTGCCTAAAACGATCATAATTGGCCCTACCCAATTTAGAACTTTAATATTTATGTCAGGGCAATTCTTCTCCATGTTTCCTTTAGAACTAATAGTTACTGCAAAACAAGGTCAACATCTCTTGTAACATGTACGAGAGGTTGAACAGCCTCCTCCTTGAACTCTGTAACAGAAACACAATGCAGATTGATGCACCCTGTTTTGCGCAAGCACACCCAATGCTCTAAAAATCTCTAAATGTTACAACGCAGTTTGAAAGCAGGGCACTTAACAATCGGTGCAGCATTACATTAAGTCAATGGTTCACAAATGTTGTTACCCTGACTTATAATCACTTTTAGTTTCCCCATCGGTCACATTTTCAGCTAATCTTTTGTAAATTGGGTGGTATATATGCACCTCTGCAGTTGCAAGGCACTGCTCACACATACAAGAAAGGATTTAAAATTTTGAAAGATTAATGGTCTATCCTTCCAAAACCCTCATCCATTTCATTCGTATTCCCCGAGTAAATGTTCCCTTTTATTGTGACATGAAAAGCGAAGTAAGGAAGAGGTTAACTGAACCTGTTTGTACAGTGACTGCGATCAATAGCATTCTCCATGGATTCTAGTTATCCCAGTGGAGGAGTTACACCTTTTAATGAAAAATGTGCTCCATTCACATGATTATCCCAAAGGGTGAGTGGGAGCCACGAAAGCATTAGCAGCAATCATCCAGAGAGAGGGCGAGGACACATCAGAATCTGACTGCATTATACTGGAATGTTCGAAAAATGGATCCGAATATGATAACATTATACTGGAATGTTCCAACAATGGAAAGGGATTTATACTGGAATATTTGGGCTCTTTCTACATATTATAATTATTTGCCATTAGCAGGGCGGATTACGTATGTTCTTTACATTGTTCAATACATTTATTATCCAATCCTGGCCATCGTTGGTGTCCCTGGTAAGTCTCACTTTTCAGTTTTTCATTACATACACAGTTTATGGACATAATGCTGTTCTCTTCAATTTACCCTACTGACCTTGCTGATGGTATTGCACCTATTGAGAGTGTTAATTCAGATATTCCTTCCACACACCACTACTAACTTCATCAGTCCACTTCTTCATGCATTATCTCCCTCTTTCCTGTCTCTTGTGCATCTCTATTTTGACCTATTCCGTTTCTGCTATGAATCACCACTCACTGTATCACAGTCCTTGTTATTGGAATATTGGGAACATGGAGTGACTCTCTTTTGTTCTGGTTACAAACTCCATTTCCTTCCTCTCAGTCTATCCCATTTTGTGCCAATATCTGAGTCTGAAACAGACAAAGTGCAGCTGTAGTGATCGTTTTGGCCATGAACTGGTTCCTGCCACCATACCTGACCATTCCTAATTGTCATTCATAACAATTCCATAATATAATTCACTGATTCATCCCATTTGGTACTGGAAACTTGATCTATGAAATACAGTATTACTGATGTCAATAATCTGCTGTTGACAATCTCTGCATCAAACCTGCAGAAGCAAATCTGAGTCGACACTTCATGGCTCGTATTTGAAATCACGCCGAAATCTGATTCTGCCATAATTCCTGTGAGCGGTTTTCTGTATTGGTATCGGGATTAGTAAAGCCATTATTTTAAAATTCGCAAACGCAACATCATATCTGTCCGTCAATATCTCTCTTGTCCATTACCCAAGCCCCTGCCAGTTGATCATTAAAAAAACATATTTTCTCCATGGGTGTTTTCTGTTCGACAATGAATTTCACATCTAACACCGCCTCAGATTCAATCATGCATACACACATAGAATACCTTGCCTTGAACTGGTACATGCAGATATGGACATACACTCGTGGGAGCCCCAATTACTGTCACTCACAGTATGATCTGCAAATCTTGACCTATTAGGCAGATATCTAGTCCACGTATAGCAGCAATGTATTGGCAAAGATTTGCAATACTCCTAATTTCTGGCAGATGGGCTTGTTTTACTGAGCAATACATTAGTAATGTCTGTACAGCTCTTTCTGCTTGTCTTTTACCTTGTCCTAGTTTATACTACCAGGGCAGCTTTAGAATTAAATGCATGGTGGCGCAGTGTGAGCGCTGCTACTTCACAGCACCGATTCCAGGCTCGGTTGACTGCCTGCATCGACATTGCACATTCTCCCCGTATCTGCGTGGGTTTGCTCCGATATCCTCCCACAGTCACAAAGCTGTGCAGGCCAGGTGAGTTGGCCGTGTTAAATTGCCTATAGTGTTAGCTTCAATAGTCAGAAGGAAGTGGGTAGCTCTTCGGTTGGGCAGCTTGACTTGTTGGGCAGAATATTCTATTCCACACTGTAGGTAATCTAATCTCAACTACCATATCAATTGATCAGCCAATGTCGTTCGTCAATGTCTTCATTCTTTGATTTGAAACTTCAAAAACGGAACACCTCTGTCTTTTATTTCCGCCATATTGCCACAACATGTTCTCACTTAATTAATTGCCTGTTTCTACCTTTATGTGAATCCCCCTGTTGCTCCGTATCTTTCCCTGGTCATGGTATTTGACTCACATCTTTGAAACTTGTTATTTACCTGTCCACTGAACACATTTGTTTGTCCCTCTCAGCTGATTGTGCGGTCAGTAACACCAGCAATCCGCTGAGAATTATTGTATAGGACGAGGCATCTAACTTGAAACTTAGGGGCTTCAGGCTGACTCTTGTTGTTGATAACTTATTGGAGATGCTGGGTATGTTTTGCTGATGGATGTGCTATGGTCCACCTCAGACAATCAAGGGGACCTGAGGGTTTTGTATCTCAATTCTGGACAGAGCATGGGGTATGTAGTTACAGTATCTGGGTCTGCAACATGTCCAACAAGTGAAGCAGAGGTGCAGAGATGGGAAGCTCTGAAACAATAGAGTGGGAGCGTGTGGGGAGAGGGGTCTGCTGTATCCATCAGTGTCTTCATGTAGACGCACACACTCTGACTCTCCCTCTCACACACACTCACGCTCACTCTATCATACAAGAACATAAGTAGATACATTTTAATATTTTGGGTGAATATGCATTTGCAGATTTGTATTTACGGATATATTATATTTCGTTCAAAACCATACAATATGTTGACAGACAGATAATGTGATAGTTTATAAACTCTTACTTTGAAAATAAAGACAGTCTGACTCCAGTTGAAGACACGGACAGACTCCAAACAAGACCTCACGCCTAAAGCACATTTTCTGATTGAAGGGATCACGTCCTTCACATCGATAATACCTTACATTATCTCCAGTGATTTGACATAAATTCTGAGAATTGCATATTAATGCATCAAGACCCACACCACCATTCTAACTGATAAAGCATTTAAGCGCCATGTTAGGTGTACTCAATACATGCACAAAAGTTGCAGGATCCTTTGATCTTTTCCTCATAAATTCTGAGTCTGTTCTTATTCCCTCACTAACACCTAAGGAAAGTGCAGCATTCCAAAAGCTAGTGTTTTCAAAATATCCCGTCGGACTATAACCTGGTGTTGTGTGACATTTTTTGCCTTGTCCAAGCTAATCCAACACTAGCACCTTCACATTAAGGCTTTTATTGGTTAGCCAATCCTCTCCCCAAGCATTTTTATTTCCCTAAACCCGGGACGCTTGTATTGCATAGTCACCTTTTGTGTGGCACTTATGAAATGCCTTCCAGAAGTCCAGTGAAAATACATCTATAGGATGACCTTTAACCATTTTGATTGACATATTTACACATACACTCCAAAAATAATTCAAACTGAATTTATCCTTCTAAAACCATGTTGACTGCGTTGCATTGTGGTTTAACATTGACAACCCCTATTATTAATGCCTTAATAGCAGGTTTTAAGAATAGCTTCAATTTCAATAGTTTGCTCCCAACATTATATGAGAATAACTGTTAATACTCAAAGACTGGTGAACCTGGAAAATTCTCGATCACATAAAGCTGAGGTAGCCAAGGCACTCAATATGAATAAGGATTTCTAGACTCTGAAGTTATGCGGAGAGATCACAAAAATGGAATAGAAATTTGAAAGTTGGAACAAAACTGGTAGACCAAAGGGACCACTGCTTTTAATATTATATATTTTATATTTATAATCACATCATGACGTGTGCATGTGAAAATTGCACTGAAGAAATATTCGACTGATAACTAGAATCTGGGGGTGTGTGCTCAATGGTATGAAAGCTTTACTACTTTCACGACGTTTCTTTGCATCCAGTTAGAAAGCTCTGTAAGTTTTGCAACAACCTCTGACATATTAGGAAAACGACTTATGCAGGTCGACAATTTATCCCGTTCCTTTTCCAGGACCGATGCTGGTGCTGGGTTTCTGAGTGTCTGGCGAAACTTCTAGGCGAGACCTGTAAAGCACGACAAATTTACTTCCTGAACGTGTATTGGTTAAGCAAATCTCTATTTACATTCGCTTCAAAGTCACTCCTCCTGACAGCACATTTTACATCCCAATATTTTGTCAGTTGCTTTAAGCTTTCACCAGCTGCTAGAGCATTAACCTTGTATGCAATCATAATCCAGCAACATTTCCACATGGCTCCAACTCCACATGATGACCTATTAGAAACCACACCGAGCAAGATATTCCTGTGCTTCTTGAAAGCTATGTCAAAAAGAACTCTCCCCTATTTGATTATCATGTTGGGCCTGATGGTGACGGCAGTTGGGTAGATTGCAATTGTCCTCACTAATGCTCACGTCGACTACATATGCTACTTTACTTTCATCTACCTGCTTTGTCACGTCTTGAAAAAGTTCAGTCAAGTTTATGAGAGACGTTTCTCTCATGCACCAAGTTAAGCTGACTATCCATAATTGCCTTTCTGAATGCATATAAATCCTATCTCTCAGAATTTCCTCTACTTACACACCCCTGACATCAGACACACTGTTCTGTAGTTCTCTGGATATTCCTTGATGCAATTTTGAAAATAATGTCACAACACTAGTTGTCTTCCAATCCTCTGACACCTCAACCGTGGCTGTCAATGATACAAATAAAAAAAAGCGAAAGAACTTCAAACACTGTCAAGCAGAACCGAAAACTGTAAACAGACGTTGCTGGTAAAGTTCAGCAGGTCTGGCATAATCTGTGCAGAAAAATGATAGTTAATGTTTTGCATCCAGTGGCCTTTCCCCAAAACTCCCAGGAATGCTATAAATATCTCTGCTCTGTGGCACAAAATGTCTCCATGGCTTCCCACAATAACCTGGGATACACTTGCACAAAATCTGATATTTCTTTCAGTTTAATTATTTTAAGACCTCCACGATTCCTATTCCATAATGTGGCCTCATTTAAAAAAAAATCACATGCATTTATTTCCCCGGGTTCCCGAGCTTCCATGTCATTCTTCACAGTAAGAATTCGTGTAGGATTTCGCCATCCCAGCAGGAACAGGCTGTACGACAACGGACTAAGGGACGTCGAGTCCTTGTGAGCAGTCTGAAATCAACATGACCAGGCGCTTATGAACTGTGTAATTGAACTGTGTTTGTTTATTTTTGAACTATTATGGGAAGGACCACCGTATGATAGGTTTCAGTATTTTTTTTCCCTTTTATGCGTTGTAAAACGATGCTGTTCCGTGTGGAGGGCAGGGTTAGGTGGTTAAACTTCATACCTCAAGTTGCATGATGTGTTGAGACTTGCAAACTTTCCGCTGTACACAGATGAGCACATGTGACAATAAACGCGATAAAGCTAATCCTTCTCCAGTGTTTATACACATAGATGACCGTTTGATTTTTAAGGGGGCGAATTGAAAATCTAGTTTCTCTTGTGCGATTAATATGCTTGTAGACTCTCTTCCCATTCTCATTAAAGCAACCCTGATGAAGAGGATATGCTCGAAAAACAACGATTCTCCTGCTCGTTGGATGCTGCCTGATTGGCTGTGCTTTTCCCGTACCACACTTTTAGACTCTGATCTCCAGAATCCGCAGTCCTCACTTTCTCCATCAAGCAGAATTCGATTAATTTTTCCATGTTATTTCCACATAGCGCCCCATGTGATCATAATAACATTTTCACATTGTTTCGACTTTCCTCTAAAAGTTAACTGGATAATTTATCCCAGTTTTTACAACTTCCTCATTGTCCAATTTAATTTGAAATATGTCCGATTCAGAATCATCTAGACTTGATTTTTGGCTCTGTGTTGTAATCAATCACAGAGTCTCCTCTTGTTTTTCTTCCCCATCAGAACACCATTTATACATATCCACATAACACATTCTGTGAGATTCCTTTTGTCTGGAGTTCATCTATAATAATTTGGTGTTCGACATGATAATTTCCACTAAACCATAATTTTAAAGGTTCACCTAACGCTGGAATTACCACCAACATCTTATCCCCGGTAGCAAATTGCAGCTTTTGATTTCTTGTCTGCTTCGTGTTCCTTTGAGGGCTATGATATATTCAAATACTGTCTAGTCGACTACCCCACTCTATTCAATTATTCCTGAAAATTTGACGCATAGTCCAAATACGTGGTCTGCAAATTCTGACTTACAAATACTGCTTAATCAATTTTATCGACCTTCTCACTTCATGCCTAAATAGTAATTAAAATGGACTTAATTTCGTTAATTCATTTGTTGCTTCGCAGATAAAAAGTAAAATGAGTTCTTTTACTCCCATCATCTGGATAGCTTTGACAATTAGACCTCAAACATGGTCTTTAATTTCTGATGCCACATTTCAGGCGTTCTCTGCTCTTCTGCGAACTTTCCAAACTTCACTGGGTATTTTAGCCGCACTTTGCATAATGAAGCGCTTTTTTTTGGTCTCACCTTCAATTCTTATTAACACAACTTTTCTGGCAATAGTCCTTCAGAAGTACATATCTCCTTATCTTTCTACATCGCAGATTGAGAGGATACTGTATCTCTTAAAATTGTAACCTCTTACATTGCTGCTCCTGGCTTATGCGAATAAACTTTACAGTCAGAGCCAATGGTTTAAGAATATCTGGTACACGCACCTTAAACAACTTTTGACCATATTATACATTCTGTTGCAGCTTTCTTGCATTCACTGTGCTTTTTGTTGCTACTCCAACCAAATTCATTGGCTAATCCTTTTTTTAAAAATTTCCTACATCTGTCTTGCCAGTGCTTTTCCTAAACCACCAGCATAGTGATTTCATGTGGCCTACATTTGTTTTGCAGTGAAAACGCTGAGTGTTTTTTTTTTGCCTTTTCTTTCCACTTCAAGGGATTCAGTTTTACTCTGTGGTCACCAAGATTTACCATTCCCTTTCCTTTTCCCCAATTCGTATCCCTCACGGATTGAAATAGATTTTGAATGACAAACTTTGATTTATGGATCAAGTCATTATGGATCAAGTCTGCTATTCCAACTGCTCATCTTGCCGTTTTAACTCTCTGCACTTGATGTGAGTCCTAACTGCTTCAGAAAGTGATTTTTTGATCACCTTTCTTAGTGTCACTTTCTGAAGTTCAAACTCCCTCTTTCTACTCTCTCTCTTTCTCTACACTTCTCGTTCTTTATCTTCACTACCTCTGTCTGTTTTTCTCTTCTCTCTACATTTTGTTGCAAATACAAGTCGTTTCCCTCAAACTCAAGGTGCCACCTGTTCAACTAAATTTTAGCATTCTCGAACGATTCTGACAGCGGGTTCCAGCAAATTTTAATGCTGACGTATCGCTGTAATTATCTCTCCTTTCCTCACGCGAAGAGGCAGCTCCAACTCCAGCGTGTCTGTCGACTCCAGGCTTTGTCTTAATTTCATTCTTTAATAATCCCAAGGTAACTTCTTCCACCTCCAGTAAAGTATTGGTGACTGAAAAGGCCAGTGCTGCAGCAAGCATTGTTTAAAAGAACCGAATTCACCAATCAGAACAAAATACACTAACAGCTATATTGAAAATAGTACGTTGAACTGTATGGTGCAGTACAGGTCCTCGATATTGCGCCGACTGGTAGAATCAATCCGAAATCGATCTAATCTACACTATTTCATGCTTGTTAATATTCTGCCCTAATGAGCTGTGACTCGGCGCCTTCGAGGCTAACAACCTAATTGCAATTATCGAGCAAAACACGCAAAGAACGTCCATCTTTCAAGGACAAGGTGATGCCTCCTCAAAATATTTCAAGAAAATCGCCTGAACCATAACCTTGCCAGTTGTTTTAAGCATGTTTAACGCGGATATTCCACTTAGCATTAAATAGTACGCAATTTGTAGACAGCATCAACAAATGAAATGCAATCAATAATAGAATAGGACAGAAAGTAGCTTAAACTGTCTAAATAGCCAATAGATTTTACCAACTTAATGATACGATCACTGACTAGTGGTGTGCCTCAATGAGCGGTGTTGGGACCGCAATTATTCAGAATTTACATAGATCATATCGAATTGCAGAGTCTCAAAGTGGAGAGTGTCAAAGTTTACAGATATCTCTGTGATTGGCAGCACAGCAAGTATGCAGAGAACTGTGAGTCTTTGAAGAGGGACATAGATACATTGAGTGAGTGGGCAGAAGTCTGACAGATGGAATACAATGTTAATAAACGAGAAGTCATACATTTTGGTTGGCGAAAAATAAAAATGATTATGATTTGAATGGGCAAAAATTGTAGCATGCGACCATGCAGTCACCTGGCTGCCTTTGACGCTGAGTTGACGCCAATTCAGTAAACGTTTTTAATGCTAAGGTCGATTTTACTTTTTTGAAAAAGAAGTATTTCAGAGGGACAGCGAGAGCGCTAGTAAATGGACCTGAGTCCACGAAAATATCAACCATGATACTGTTGAATGACAGAGTAGGATCGAAGGGCTGGACAGCATATTCCTACTCCTCGTTCTCATGTTCCTTTATGATCTTATGTTCAAAATCACCATATACCAATCACAGAAGAGAAGCTGAGCTGGGAGAACTGGCCACTCCCCTTTCAAAGTGCAAGTTTTTAAAAAAAAATAGAGTTTGAAAGCCTTCCACCTGATACCGTGTTTTTGTTACCCATAATCAAACTGGCAATACAACCCTTCCAAGCCCAGATTTTCTGGTGTTTGTGTGTTTTACGATCTTCTAAAAAAAGCCAAGGACTCTTTTACCTTGACAAAAGAGCAGCATCGTCACACTTTTTTTACTCTCTTGATTTCCCTCGGGAGTGTACTCCTATATCCTGTCTGCTCTTCAAGTGATTCACCTGATCTCACCTGACGAGACCTGAGATATAAATCCTACATTTTTCTTGACAATAACCTCAATATCCCCCGTCATCTACAGCAAACTACTCCTGCAAACATTGCCCGTCACACTATGAGGAACATGTTATCACTTAACGCTCATTATCGCAGTTTTGAAAGACTGCTACTTGCCAGCAATCTATTTACTGGGAAAAAGCTTCCCCCAATCATCTTTTGAAAGATCCTTCCTAATACTGTCAACATTACCCGTGTCCGAATTTATAACGTTTGGTTATCAACCAGGCGTATTCATTTCCAGAGCTATTCTCAAACGAATAGAATTATGGTCACTGGTCCTATCGTTCTCTCACTCTCACGGCTCAGTCACCTGCCCTGTTGTATATACCAAGAGGAAATAATGCAGAGGTCTAATTCAGATGATCTATGGTCACATTTAATGACACTGTTGGCTTGAGGGTGCGAATGTTTGCTTGCGTCTAAATTATAATTTGTGTATATGTGTTTGTTTCTATGTTTGCCAGTGCCTTTGTGTGTGTGCTTTATTGTATTAATTTGCATCTGCATCTCTGAGCATTAAGGATTCTGTCGTTTTGGGAATGAATTCATTGAAATGGGGATGAACATGTCCATTTTCGCTCTCTTTCCCTCTTCGTCAGTCTCACTTACTTCTATTTAAAGTGATGTAATAACAGCCTCTGATGGCCGCTCCTTGACACAGCACAGGCAGAAGCTTTGTTTGGAAAAGGCAACAATTTTGGTGACTCTCTCACAATTCAACTCAATTAGTTCGGTCGGCAGTGCAATCTGATGAATGCAGTGAAAAGTTTCTAATATCATCACCTGTTGCATATGTTAGGTCCAAGTTTCAGAAAGCACGGTGTATCAGTTCTTAGCACTGCTGTCTCACAGCGCAGAGGAACCGGTTTTCACGTATGCGTGGATTTCATGTACGTGCTCCAGTATCTCCCACAATCCAAAGATGCCCAGAGTCGGTTAATTGGTCATGCTAAGTTGCTCACACTGTTCAGGAATGTGTAGGGAAGCTCATTAATCAGGGCAATTGCTAATTAATAGGGTAGGGGAATGGGTCCGTGTGGGTTATTCTTTGCAGTGCCAGTGTAGGGTTTGGGCCATATGGCCTTTTTTCACGCTACACCGACTCTATAACTAAGGTACAGAAACTTAAGCACTTGATATTAATATGAATGAAAGAAAAATTAAAGTCCAGTGCAAGGATAAATAGTTTAAACAAAGAACATTGGAATTACTATCCTGAAACCCAGTCTATGCAACTACCGAGTTCCCAGACTGCACCAAGCTCAGTCTCCAGACCGGTCTGTGCCCAGTCTCCAGACGAAGTTGAGCTTCAAAACTGGATGCATATCTTCCTGGGTTAGACTCCAGTTTGGGACTCCCCTCCAAGACTTGTCACCTTCATTACTCTCAGAGTTACTTCCGGAAATTAAAGGTTTTGGGAAAAAATGCTTCTGAAAGATAAAAAATAAAAACAAGTAAAACGAACGGGCGGAGCAGAGATACACCGGCTGGAACATCATGAATCTGCTGCCATACTTTGAAAGACTAAATAGTTATTTCAATTTCCTATGTGATAGACATGAGTGATTAAAAGGTCTGCTCCAATTGCTGATTAACAGATTCGAATAGCTGAATGTTTGAATGGCCTCATTCTGATACTGTTTAAAACTCTTGATGGCCTGAATGGTTTGCTTCTGTGTACGTGCAGTTGTGAGTGGTGCTGAACATGTTGGAACCATCAGTTATCAACCCACCTCAAACATTATGACGGAGATTGCAGCTGCTGATAGCCCACAGTACCCCATGGATGCCCAGTTTCCATTTGCTCGGCCCTCTGGAAGTATGACCAATTGCGCAGGACTTAGTGCCAAGTAACACAGTGGGTGGTGTCTTCAATATGAGGCTGAGACTTTCCCAACACCAGGACGGTGTGCTGGCTGCTCCAACAGGTACTGTTGGAGGCAGATCTATCTGTGACAAGTAGTTTGTTGAGAATGTTTCCATCTTGTTTATCTGTCAGTTCACACAGTCTAGCTGTTGTTTTTCAGTCTTCGTTCTGCTCAGTCAGTGGTGCGATTTTGGAGACACTATTGGTAATCAACATTGAAGTACCAGACCCATAATATGTTCTGTGTCATTGCCAACATCAGCGCTTCCTCTGCTTTGTTTTTAGCATCGAAGGGGACTGATTAATTAACAAAGGGTGGTGTGGAGCCCATTGGATATCCATCATCAAGACATTTCCTGGAACATACCTGAACTGTTACCATCAGGTTTCCCCAGTTCTGGAATCAATGTTCGGCAATACCAGGGGAACTCAGTCCTGAATGCATTCCACAGTGCAATCAGTGGTGGGTCTGTCCTATTGGTGGGTCAGGATCTACCCAGGGATGGTGATGGGACTTCATCAAACGTTGTCTATCAGTTCTGTTTTTGTGAGTATGAGAATGTCATCCTTTCTCCTCACTGGTCAATATGAGGAATGAAGAGAATAATGGGACAGGGAATAATGGGTTAAAAAGGTCTTCTATCAAAATGTGTGTAGTGTTTACAAAACAGATGTAAGTATTCAAGGCATACTTTGAGGGTAAATTAATATGAATTAATGGCATTGGTGAGACCTGACTGCAGGGGGACTGATATTGGAAATTGAACACCTAGAACATTTCATATTTTGGAGTGTTATTCAAAAAGTAAATGGATGTCGGGGAGGTCTCGGAAAAAGGCATGGCATCTGCATGAGAGTAAAATCGGATTTTTCATCAAATGGTCGAGATATTGTCTTCAGCGGACTGCTTTGGTAGCTAAATGCCATTCGAGTTTTGGGAGCGATTCCCACCGTGAGGCTGAGTGGGTCTCACCAATCGTAATCGGCAGAAAGCCCTTTGGCCTGTGGATCTTCAGGACACTATCACCTTCTGGACCTGACATTCCCTAGAATTCTACAACTGTCATTCCCCTGGACATTCTGGAATAGACATTTTTTGTAAGATCCTATCACTGACATTGTCCACACCATTCTATACCTGACATTCCCGAGAGCATTCTGCATCTGAGATACACGAGAACATTGTGCTACCGACTTTCTCCAGATCATGCTACAACCGACATTTTCTGAAACAATCTACAAATAATTTTCCCCATAACATTCTATAACTGACATTCTCTGGAAACTTCTATCACCACCATTTTCAAAAACATTTTTTGACTGACATTTCCCAGTTTATTCTTTCACTGACATTATTTATGAACGGTCGGAAGTCAGTGATGTGAACAAAAGTAAGGCCCCGAGGTGAAATATCCCTTAGCAAGTCGATGCAGGAACAGTTCGAATCCTCCTCGAGCATTTAAAGGGGTGAAAACATTTTCCCTGCGTTTACATTTCTTCATGACAGAGGATCGATCACAAATTCGACCAAAAGACAGAAGTTTCCAATCTCCAGTTGTCCTTAAGGAACTGGGTGAGAAACCTTCAGACCGGCAAAGTTTTCACCCTCCATATTTAAACGCTGAAGTGATCGAGTGTGTGGGAATGTTCGAGAAAGCATCTGTTATTGAGCATGTTCTACGTGTATTTGTGGAGGGAGTGTTTCTGGCCTTTTATGACGCAATTTTGTCATTAAGTCAGAACTTTTACTTTGTTATTTTTGTTCCAATCATTTCAGTAAATCTCTGAACTCAGTGACACATGTGAAAATGTCACTGGGTCCAAATCAAATGTGCCTACAGAATGATGTATAATCTGTTTGTTTTCCATCCACACAGTTAACGCAGTGACAATCTACGTCCTACTCTCTAAAGATTGTGGCTTGTCTCCCTGTGTCAGCCATTACCTGGGAGCCATGGCAGTGGCGGATCTACTGGTCATTATCCTCGACTTGATATTGAGACACATTCCTATTGTTTATTATGAACAGTTTTATTTCATGAATTTCATCCCCCTGTGTAATATCCACGCTGTCCTACTTTATGCAGCCATTGATTGTTCTGTCTGGTTCACTGTCAATTTCACTTTTGATCGGTTTATGGCCATTTGTTGCCATACGCTGAAAACTAGATATTGTAATGAGAAAACGGCGGCTGTGGTCCTCGGGACAGTGACTGTGCTGAGCTTTTTAAAAAACATTTTCTGGTATTTTATGTTCAGATCTCGGTATTGGCTGCAGAACGCCCCCTGGTTTTGTGATGTAAAAAAGGAAATTCGTTACTCCCGAGTCTGGACCACAATCGAGTTTCTCCACCAAATTCTAACCCCGGCTGTCCCATTTCTCCTGATTTTTCTGCTTAATGTTTTCACCGTCAGGCACATCTTGGTGACAAGCAGAGCCCGCAGAAGACTCCGGGTTCACAATAATGCGAACTCTGAGTGTGATACAGAATTGAGAAATCGACAAAAATCTATCATTTTACTGTTTGTGATCTCTGCCAATTTCATCCTGTTGTGGTCAACGTTAATGGTGTTTTCTATATGGTACCGGATGTATCATATTGGAATTACGTCTATATATCTACATTCCTTTGTGAAGGAATTGGGCTTCATACTGCAGCTCCTCAGTTGCTGCACAAACACCATGATTTATGCTGTCACCCAGAAAAAGTTCAGAAAGCAGCTGAAGAATGTGTTGAAATATCCCTTTGCCCACAATCAAAAATAAATTACAATCACTCAATCAATGCACAAAGTGCTTTCTCGATTCAGTTCACTGTTTCAGTAATGGCAACAGTCTGAGGGTCGTGTTGTTTCGTCGAGCCGTATCGCACAGGAAGTTATGTGGACATTTCAAAACTTCTCACAACTCAGGGGACAGTGAGAAAGCAGCATCACACTAACTGTATCGATCACTTCAAGTTGTAAACAATAAACGTGTTTAGTAAAATGTTCCAAGCAGCAAAGTGGACTGTATCGTTGATGTGCTTGTAGCGAAGAGTCTGAGCTGGAGAGAGACGCACTCTGCCCCAATCCTGGTCCTCAGAGAAGATCAGTGTACTGGGGCTGATCTCAGGTGATGGGTTTAAGTCACTCCATCCCTGCTTCCACCTCGTGGTCACCCAGTTCCACCGGCCTTTGGCAGAATCCAGTGTTCTCGCTTTGTCAGTCTCTATCCATATATCCTTCCAACTCTCACGCTGTCCTTATGTACTCTCTCCTATTTCGGTTCACATACTCAGTTTCACTGACCCTTTCGCCATTCTCGTCAACTCTCTCTCTCGGTCTTGCGCTCTCTACCTCTCAAAGTCCCTCTTTTCAAATCTATGTTCTTCAAATCCTCTCTCGTCTTCCATTGCAAGGAAACAGAGACAGGGTTTGGTGGTACTGTCAACCGTAGTTCGTTGATTGTGTAACAGAGGGGGTGTTGTGGAGCATCAGTCCGTTGATTGGGTAAAACTTTGGTCATTTGGCCTAATGCCATTCACAGGGGACACAGTGGGAGTGAGAACACTGAATGTTACACTGGGGTAAATATATAGAATGCACAATAGGCTGTGGTCAGGTTTAAAAATTGAAGTTGGGACAACACGGGATTGTGTGTGGTTGCGTTCCAAGGCCATTTCTAGAGGATTCTCTGGGGCGGGATGAACAGGTTAATTCTCAGGTAGTGAGTGCCAGAAGATTGAGCTTCAACGGCGGGTCAGTGAGAATGATATTGCGTATGACGGTGAAGTACTGGGTATGGAATTCAGAGTGATGTTGGGGGAGTATGAGGGCGAGTGCGTAAGGCTGTAGGGGAGTGCTCAGGGAAGTTAGCATGAAGTGGCAGAGTGTATGTTGACGTGAGCCTGATGGTGGAGGAGAGTACAGGGAGTGAGCCTTAAGGTGCAGTAGTGTGTGGGAGCGTCAATATGACGGTGGGATAGTGAGCAAGATATTGACCGAGAATGCTGGGGGTCAGAGTCACGGTGAGAAATTATGCGCAGGAGTGAGTGTGATGGTGGGCAAGTGAGCGAGGAGTATGAGTGATCTTTGAGCAATGAGAGGGGGAATGAGCATGATATTGGGGGATTGAGTGAGTGTATTTGCTGGATGGTGGGGACGTGAGGTGAGAATGAGTGTGACCGTGCAGAGGTAAGTGCGGGAGTGTGATGAAGATGCGTGAGTGTGCGAGGGCATGAGCATAGTTGTTGGAAAGTGAGCGGTGGCATGTGTTGGTCAAGGGTAGTGAGCGAAGTAGTGAGCGTGACGGCGTGAAAGTGTGCAGAGCAGTGAGCGTGATGGTGGACGATTGGCTGTGGAAATATATCTGAGTGTGCTGGAGTGAGGGGGAGTGAGTATGACAGTGGGGGTGTATAGGTATAGTGCGGTTTGCATGATGGTGAGGAAGTGTGCATTGAACTGATGATGCGACGGAGAGTCGTCTGTGGCTGAGGGCGTGTGACTGTGGGGTAGAGTGCAGGGAATGTTGTTGTCAGGGTTGGTGAGTGTGCAGGCCTATGGGCGTGACAGTGGGATTCTGTGCAGGATAGTTCGTGTGACAGAGGGGGTGTGGGATCGTGACATTGAGCGAGTGTGCCGGAAAGTGAGCATGAAGTTGGGTGACTGTGCGGGGAAGTGAGTATGATTGCCTAGGAGTGTACACAGAAGTGAACCAGACTGTGCTGACTGCAGGATGTTAATTTGTGTGTGGGTGAGCGAGCGCAGGGCAGTGAGTCCTACGATGAGGGAGTGTGCCAAGATGTAAGCGTGACGGTGGAGAGCGTGTGTGCAAGTGAGTGTGGTGGTGGGTGGGTGTGTGAGGCAGAGTGCGTGACGCTGAAGGAGAGTGAGCATGACGGTGGGGGATTGTACTGGGGAGTGCGTTTGATGGTATGGGAGTGTGTGAGGGAGTTATCATGTGGTTGAGGTTTGTTCAGTGATGGTGACGGCGAGGACTGTTGCTGGGGAGCGTGACGATGGCGAAAAGTGAAGCAGCATGAATTGACAGTGAGGCGAAAGGAGTGAAACGAGTTTGATGGTGGGGGAGACTGCAGGTATGTGAGTCTGCGGTTGGGGTAGTATCCAGGAGAGTAAGAGTGACGTTGGAGGGTGTGAGGGATAGTGAGTGTGACGGAGGGGTAGTGTTAGGCCAAATGAGCGTGTCGGTGGGGGAATGTGCGGGTGAGTGAGAGTGGTGTTAGTGACGTCTGTGGGGATTGTGCCTGACGGCGTGAAAATGTGCAGATGAGTGACCCTGATGGTGCAGATATGTGTTTGGGAGCCAGAATGATGCTAGGCCGGAGTGCCAGAAAGTAAGTGTGATGGATAGCAGAATGCAGAGGCGTATGCATGATAGTCGGTGAGTGAATCTGACAGTTTGGAGTATTTGAAGGTATTTTAATTGATGGTATGGATGTGGATGGGAGAATGAGTGTTATGGGGCAGAGTGAGCACAGTAGCTTGCATAAGGGTGGATGAGAACGCTGGAGAGTGAGCATGATTGTGATGAAATCAATGGGGAAGTATGCGAAATCGTGGGGAGTAAGCGGGGCAGAGACCATGACTGTGGGAAAGGGAGCAGGGGAGTGTGATTAATGGTGGTGGAGTAACGGGGGAGCCCACATGTTGTTGGGGTAGTGAGCGAGGGAGTGAGCATGACAGTGGTAAAGTTCGCTGACCAATAAGCATGGTAGTAGGTGAATCAGTGACAGATGAATGTGATGGTAGGCAGTGTGCAGAGACAGTGAGTGTGAGGTAAAGACGTATGGGGGACAGTGAGCATGATGGAGGGACAGTGTTTGCAGAAGAGAACGTAATGGTGGTGTTATTTACGAGGGAGTGAGTGTGATAGTGGTTGAGGATTCAGTAAAATGAGCAAGACAGTGGGAGAGTGTATGCGGGAGTGAATGTGATGGTGAGCAAATGCGCGGTGGAGTAAGAATGATGGTGTGGTAATGTTAGGGGGAGTCAGCATCACGTTAGGAGTGTTTGCAGGTGAGTGAGTTTGTTTATTTGCGATTGTCTGGCGTAGTGAGTGTGATGGTGTGGGAATGTGTAGATTAGTTAGCATGAAGGTGGGCATTCGTGCTGTGGAGTGAGTGTGAAAGTGCTGTTGTACACATGGCAATAGTGTTTCTGTGGCTCAGTGGGCAGGGAAAGTGAGCTTAAAATTGGGGACTGTGCGGGGGAGTGATTTTCAGGGTGGTGCAGTGCACAGCAAGTGTGTATGACAGTGTGTAAGTGTGCATGGGAGCGACTCTGACGGTGGTAAATTGTGCAGCGGACGAGGCACGAAATTCGGATAGGTACAGGTGAGTGAGTATGATGGTGGGGGACGTGCATGGAGAGTGTGCATGATGGCGGGTAATTGTGTGCGATAGCGTGCGCAACAGAGAGGTATCATGCGGGGGTGTTAGCATTCGGGGTCAGTTTTATCTGGGTGCGTGAGCGTGACATTGGGGCTCAATGGAACGAAAGTGGCAGTGAGGCAGTGTGCGGGGGCATGAGCTATACAGTGGCTGAGAGGGCAGTGACGTGAGGGTGCTGCTGGAGACGTGTGTGGAGGAGAGCGTGATAGTGGTGTAGTGTGCCAGAGACACCGTGTGAAATTGGGCCAGTGTGCAGAGTGAGCGTGACGGTGGCGAAGTGTGTGTGGGAGTGACAGTGAAAGTGGTGGAGTGGATGGCAACTTAGCATGATAGTGTCGAAGTGTGCAGGAGAGTGAGCCTAATGGTTTATGAATGTTCAGCGGAGTCAATGTGAGATCAGTGAAGTGTGCAGGGGAAGAGGTGTGGGAGAGAATGTGACAGTAGGAATGTTCGCAGTCGAATGAGCAAAACAGTGTGAGAGCGTGCAGTTGAATGAACGTGACGCAGGTGAGAGTGCAGGGAAGTGGGTGTGATGACGTCGTATTATGCGGGTGAATGAGTGTGACAGCGGGAGAGTGTGTGGAAGATTGGGACCTTAGGTGTGGGAGTGTAGAGAGGATTGAGTTCGATAAGATGGAGTGCATGGCTGAGTGAGTCTGATAGACCATAGAACAATACAGCACAGGACAGATTATTTGGCACTCGATGTTGCACCAAAATGCGAAACTAACCTGAAGCCTATCTAAACGACACTATTCCACGTTCATCCAAATATTTGTCCAATGACCATTCAAATGCCCTTAAATTTGTTGTCTCTTCTACTGTTCCAGGCAGGCTGTTTCTTCCACCTAATACTCTCTGAATAAAGGATGTCCCTCTGATATCTATGCTCCAATAAATATCCCTCAATTTAATGTTTTGTACCTTCGTTCTAGCTATCACCATCCGAGGAAAAATATTCTCACTGCCCACCCTATCTTATATGTCTCAGTAAAGCTACCTCACAACTTCCTTCACTCGAACAACAAAAAGTCCTTCAGACCTTCCTCGAATGACATTCCCTCCATACCAGGCAACATTCCGGTAAATCTGCTCTGAACCCTTCACAAAGCTTCCGTATACTTCCCATAATGCGGTGACCACATCTTCAACAGTGCTACAACTCCAGCTGCACTAGAGTTTTATACATCTGCTGTATCATCTCATTACTATGAAACGCAATCCCTCTACTAATAAAAGAGAACACCCCTTATGGCTTCTGAATCTGGGTTGAACCTTGCAGGGATCTATGGTCCAACAGGAGAAAGTGAGGTCTGCAGATGCTGGAGATCAGAGCTGAAAATGTGTTGCTGGTTAAAGCGCAGCAGGTCAGGCAGCATCCAAGGAATAGGAAATTCGACGTTTCGGGCATAAGCCCTTAATCAGGAATGAGGAAAGTGTATCCAGCAGGCTAACATAAAAGGTAGGGAGGAGGGACGTGGGGGAGGGGCGATGGAGATGTGATAGGTGGAAAGAGGTCAAGGTGAGGGTGATAGGCCGGAGTGGGGTGGGGCCGGAGAGGTCAGGAAGAAGATTGCAGGTTCGGAGGGCGGTGCTGAGTTCGAGGGAATTGACTGAGACAAGGTGGGGGGCGGGGAAATGAGGAAACTGGAGAAATCTGAATTCATCCCTTGTGGTTGGAGGGTTCCCAGGCGGAAGATGAGGCACTCTTCCTCCAACCTTCGCGTTGTTATGTTCTGGCGATGGAGGAGTCCAAGGACCTGCATGTCCTTGGTGGAGTGGGAGGGGGAGTTAAAGTGTTGAGCCACGGGGTGGTTGGGTTGGTTGGTCCAGGCGTCCCAGAGTTGTTCCCTGAAGCATTCTGCAAGTAGGCAGCCCGTCTCCCCAATATAGAGGAGGCCACATCGGGTGCAGCGGATGCAATAGATGATGTGTGTGGAGGTGCAGGTGAATTTGTGGCGGATATGGAAGGATTCCTTGTGGCCTTGGAGAGAGGTAAGGGACCGACTGACTCCCACAGCTACCTGGACTACACCTCCTCCCACCCTGCCCCCTGTAAAAACACCATCCCATATTCCCGCTGCATCTGCTCCCAGGAGGACCAATTCCAATACCATGCAGCCCAGATGGCCTCCTTCTTCAAAGACAGCAGATTCCCCCCAGACCTAATCGACGATGCCCTCCACCGCATCTCCTCCACTTCCCGCTCCTCCGCCCTTGAGCCCCGCCCCTCCAACCGCCACCAGGACAGAACCCCACTGGTTCTCACCTACCACCCCAACAACCCCCGTATACAGCGTATCATCTGCCGTCATTTCTGCCACCTCCAAACAGACCCACCACCAGGGACATATTTCCCTCCCCTCCCCTATCAGCGTTCGGAAAAGACAACTACCTCCGTGACTCTCTCGTCAGGTCCAGACCCCCCCCCCCCCCCCCACCAACCCAACCTCCACTCACGGCACCTTCCCCTGCAACCGCAGGAAATGCAAAACTTGCGCCCACACCTCCTCCCTTACCTCTCTCCAAGGCCCCAAGGGATCCTTCCATATCCGCCACAAATTCACCTGCACCTCCACACACATCATCTATTGCATCTGCTGCACCCGATGTGGCCTCCTCTATATTGGGGAAACAGGCTGCCTACTTGCAGAACGCTTCAGGGAACACGTCTGGGACGCCTGGACCAACCAACCCAACCACCCCTTGGCTCAACACTTTAACTCCCCCTCCCACTCCACCAAGGACATGCAGGTCCTTGGACTCCTCCATCGCCAGAACATAACAACGCGAAGGTTGGAGGAAGAGTGCCTCATCTTCCGCCTGGGAACCCTCCAACCACAAGGGATGAACTCAGATTTCTCCAGTTTCCTCATTTCCCCTCCCCCCACCTTGTCTCAGTCGATTCCCTCGAACTCAGCACCGCCCTCAGAACTTGCAATCTTCTTCCTGACCTCTCCGCCCCCACCCCAATCCGGCCTATCACCCTCACCTTGACCTCCTTCCACCTATCACATCTCCATTGCCCCTCCCCCAAGTCCCTCCTCTCTACCTTTTACCTTAGCCTGCTGGACACACTTTCATCATTCCTGATGAAGGGCTTATGCCCGAAACGTCGAACTTTCTGTTCCTTGGATGCTGCCTGACCTGCTGCACTTTAACCAGCAACACATTTTCAGCTCTATGCTCCGACACCTGTGCTCAATTACACAAACAAGAATCTGACCATTAGCCCTGTGTTCTGCATCCTTGTAACTCCTTACAAAGTAAATCGCCGCACACTTTTCAGAATTAAGCACCAGTTGAGCTGAGAATTAACCTCTCAGCTCACCTCAGCAGTTTATCTGTGTCCTTCTGTGACTGATAACATCGTTGCGCAATACCCACAGCTCCGCCGACCTCAGTGACATCCGCAATTTTACTTTACTCATCCTTCTCCAAACTCATCCAGATCATGTTTAAAAGGACAAACAGCAGTGGACACAAAACAGATCCTGGCGTTACATCACTCGTATCGAAACGTCAGGATGAACATTTTCCATCATAATCTGTTAGCTAACAAATTTCTGATTTAACTGCTGAGACATTCTCAATCCGATAACTCCGAATTTTGTGCAACAGCCTACCATGGGAACCTTATCAAACGCCTTCCTGAAATCCATATGCATCACAGCAACGAACGTACTCTCATCCACCTGTTTGTACACCTTCTCAAAGATCTGAATAAGGTTTGTGAGGCACAAGCTACCCTTGATAAAACAGTCTTGACGATCACTAATCATTCTTATTCCTTCCTGGATGTTTTAAATCATATATCTTGTTACATTTTCCGACCCATTACACAGAATCGAAGTAAGGTCCACTGGTCAATAATTTCCAGGGTTGTTTCGAGTCCACTTCTTGAACAATGGATCAACATTTGCTATCCTCCAGTCTTCTGGCAATATTCCTGTAGATAGTGACGACATCAGGAACAAAGCCAATCAGTCAACAATCCGTTCCTTCTGTTCTCAGAGAATCCTAGGTAAATCCCATTCGGCCCTGGGGATCTATAAATTTTCACACTTTCACGAATTCCTAAGATCTCCTCCTTATGAACCTCAATCCCATTTGGTCTAATATTCAGTATCCAGAATTTGATACGACACGACCGTCTTTTTTCCAGTCTGAATACTGACAAAACATATTCTTTGATTCTATGAGTGTGTGTGAGGGAGTGTGCCTGATAGTTCGGGAGCGACTTTGATATTGGGGTAATGTACTGCCGTGTGTGCCTGGTGGTGGGGGAGTATGCAATGGAGTTAGTGTGATAGTGTGTGAGTGTGTGGGAGAGGGGGTGTGATGGTGAGGGAATGTGCAGGGGAGTGAGCATGTCGCTGTGGGAGTGTCGAGGAGAGTTAGTTTGACGATGGGTGATTGTGCGCCGTTGTGTGCAGAGTAGAGAGCACGATGGTGGATGATTATGAGGGGCAATGAAAATAAATTTGTGGGAGTGCATTGAGGACTGTGCATAACTGCGGTGTACAGGACGGGGCATTGAGCTTGCTGGTAGGCGGATATGTGGGAGTGTGAGCATGACGGTGAGGGAGCGCGTGGTAGAGACAGCATACTGTTGGGAGGATGTGTGGGACAGTGAAAGGAATGCTGGTGTAGAGGTCAGAGGTGGAGTAAGCGGGAACGTATGGATGTCTCGGTGAAGTTAGTGCGATCGTGATTAGCTCGTGATTAAGGAGTGTTCAGTATCATGTATAAGTCAGGAGGGAAGTGAACCTGACGTCGAGGACTCTTTGAGGAGTGTACATAATGGTGGGGTTGCAGGCAGCGGAGTGTACGCCATTGCAGATGGGTGACCAGCGCAGATTGCATGGGTGCCGGCGAGAGTCGGGAAGTGAATGTTATCGTGGAGGAGTGTCTCGGCAAGTGAGCGTTACAATGGAGTGTGAGCGGATTACATAGAACATAGAACATAGAAAAATACAGCGCAGTACAGGCCCTTCGGCCCTCGATGTTGCGCCGACCGAAGCCTACCTAACCTACACTAGCCCAATAACCTCCATATGCTTATCCAATGCACGCTTGAATGACCATAAAGAGGGAGAGTCCACTACTAATACTGGCAGGGTATTCTATGAACTCACAATCCGCTGAGTAAAGAATCTACCCCTAACATCTGTCCTATACCAACCTCCTCTTAATTTAAAGCTGTGACCCTAGTAACAGCTGACTCCATACGCGGAAAATGGTTCTCACTGTCAACCCTATCTAAACCCCTAATCATCTTGCACACCTCTATCAAATCTCCTCTAAACCTTCTTTTCTCCAATGAGAACAGGCCCAAGTGCCTCAGCCTTTCCTCATACGATCTTCCTACCATGCCAGGCAACATCCTGGTACACCTCCTCTGCACCCGTTCCAGTGCCTCCACATCCTTCCTATAGTATGGCGAGCAAAACTGCATACGATACTCCAGATAAGGCCGCACCAGAGTTTAATACAACTGCAACATGACCTCAGGACTCCGGAACTCAATTCCTCTACCAATAAAGCCCAGTACGTCACATGCCTTATTCACAGCACTATTTACCTGTTTGGCAACTTTCAGAGATCTGTGTACACGGACACCAAGATCCCTCGGCTCATCCTCACTAATCCATCTTCTTATTACTCCTTCCAAAGTGAATGACTTCACACTTAGCTACATTGAACTCTATTTGTCACCTTTCTGCCCAGCTCTGCAACTTATCTACACCCCGCTGTAACCTGCCACATCCTTCATCGCTGTCCACCACTCCACCGACTTTCGTATCATCCGCAAACTTGATCACCCAGCCTTCAAGCCCCTCCTCAAGGTCATTTATAAAATTGACAAACAGCAATGGTCCCAAAACAGATTCTTGTGGAACACCGCTAGCAACTGCACTCCAAGATGGAACTTTACCATCAACTACTACACTCTGTCTCCTTCCAGCCAGCCAATTCCTAATCCAATCCTCTAATGCACCTTCAATGCCATACCTCCGTAATTTTTGCAGTAGCCTGCCATGGGGTACCTTATCGAACGCCTTGCTAATATCCATATACACCAAATCTACTGCTTTACCCTCGTCCACTTCCTTGGTCACCTTCTCAAAGAACTCAATAAGGTTTGTGAGGCAGGACCTGCCCTTCACAAAACCATGCTGACTATCCTTGATCACATTATTCCTATCCAGATATTCATAAATCCTAAACCTTACAATTATCTCTAAGACTTTGCCCACAACAGAAGTGAGACTCACTGGCCTATAGTTACTAGGGCTGTCCCTACTCCCCTTCTTGAACAATGGAACCACATTCGCTATCCTCCAATCTTTTGGCACTATTCCTGTAGACAACGACGACATAAAAATCAAGGCCAATGGCTCCGCTATCTCCTCCCTAGATTCCCAGACGATCCTAGGATAAATGGCATCAGGCCCAGGGGACTTATCTATTTTCACCCTTTCCAGTATTCCCCGGACCTCTTCCCAACATACCTCAAAGCTATTCATTCTAATCATTTCTGACTCAATATTCACATCAGCGACAATGTCCTGTTCCTGAGTGAATACTGACGAAAAGTATTGATTTAGATTCTCTCCAATCTCCACCGCCTCCACGCGCAACTTTCCACTACTATCCTTGACTGGACCGATACCTACACTAGTCATCCTTTTATTCCTGACATACCGATAGAAAGCCTTTGGGTTTTCCCTAATCCTACCAACCAAGGGCTTTTGATGTCCCCTTCTCACTGCTCTTAGCTCTCTCTTTAGATCCTTCCTGGCTACCTTATAACTCTCAATCGCCCCAACTGAACCTTCACGCCTCATCTTTACATAGGCCGCCCTCTTCCCTTTTAGTAAGCGTGATGGTGTGTGAGTGTACAGGGAGGAGAACTGGGTAGTGGGATAATGTATGGGGAGTAATTTTGACGGTGGAATAATGTGGTGGGGAGTAAACGTGATAGCGTGGGTGTGCGCGTGGCATTGAGTGAGACAGTATGCGTGGAGTGTGCGTGTGATAGCAACGATGGTGTGGCCTTGTACAAGTAGCATTATTATAATAGTGGGAGAATGTGCAGAAGTGTGATCGTGACGTTGGATGGGTGTGCCTCGATTGATAATTAAAACTTCTGAATCTACAAGAAAGTGAGCGTCAAGTGAGATTGTGTGTCTACGATTGAGAGTGTTGATGCGAGAGTATGTGGGAGGGAGAACATTATAGTGGGGGAGTGTGTAAAGGAGTGCACGGGAGAGTTTGTGTGGGCGTGAGGGAGACGGATGAAATGTGCATATGACCCCTGAGTGAAGTAGAGCAATTCTGTTTGAATGTGTGGCAGGGTCTGCAGAATAGTGGGGAGTTGTGACGACTTCGGTGCGTGACAACAGAGTGAGTGTCCAGGAATGGTAAATGTGATGGTGATGGAGTGTGCGAGTGAGTGAGTGTGGTGGTCGGGGAGAGCGTAAGAGAATGATGAGGATGAGAGTTTGATTGGGCGTGGGCATGAGCATGGTACTGCATTGTGTATGAGAGAGTGTGAAAATTGGTGAGTTGGCAGGAGAGGGAATGTGATAGCAGTGGAGTGTTCGGTGCAGTGAGCGTGATTGTGGGAGAGTGAGCAGTGTTGTATACATGAGAGAGGGTGAAGTTGTTGTGTTGTGATTTGGGATTGAGAGTGATGGTGAGGGAATTGTACGGGGCAGAGACCGTGATCCTGGAACAGAATGAGCGGGAATGAGAATAACGGTGGGCAAGTGCATGTGAGAGTGTGTGTAGCAGTGTGCAAGCATGTGGGAGCGTGAGTGTGATGGTGCAGGAGTATGCGAGGGAGTTATCATAACGGTGGGAGAGTGAGAATGACCGTGAGTGAGAGTTTACGCAGATAGAGTATAATCGTGGGCGAAAGTGTTGATGAGTGAGAGTGAAGGTGCGGGTGTGTGCAGGATGTCAACGTGTTGGTGGCGGCATGTGCAGTGGAGTGAGAGTTACGGCGCTGGAGTGTGCAAGCAATGAGTGATTTTGCGAAGGAGAGTAGAGTGCATTTGAGTGAGATTAGCGGCTGGGGAGGACGCGGGGGAGTGCGCAGGGTAGTGGGGGAGTCTAAGGGACAGTGTGTGGGTTCTCAGAGACAGTAAGCCCGACGGTGGGGGAGCGTGCAGAGCGGTTTGTACGGAAGTGAAAGGGACAGGGGAGAGCACAACACACTAACTGTGACAGTGGTGGAGTGTGAGGGAGAGTGAGCGTAGCCATGTGGGATGTGTTTGGGGGAGTGAGTGTTCCATTGCGAGAGTGAACGTGCGATGAAGCGGGATGGTGGTGAAGTGCATGTGATTATGTGGAGGTGAGTGAGACGGATGATGAGGGGATTGTACTTGGCATTGAGTGAAATTTTGTGGGAGACAGCAGGGAGTAAGTGTAACACTGGGTAAGTTTTTGGTCCCTTGGCCATGATGGCATAGAGTGTGTGGGGAGTGAGCATGTCCATGCAGGATTATGCGGCAGTGTGAGTGTGCCATTTGGAGATGGTGGGGTGTGTTTGCAGGTTTGTGTGCAAAATCTGTTGGAGAGTGCAGAGGTTTGCGCATGATAGTTGAATTCACTGCGGTGGAGTGAACAGAATGGTGTAGGTATATGTGGTAGATGTATCTAATGTCGGGGAGTAAGCAGGCGAGTGTGAGTTTGGTGAAGAGTGTATGGGGGTGTTGATGTGATCATGGGGGAGTAAACAGGGCAGTACGTTTACAGTAGTGAAGTATGCAGGGAGTCAGCATGATCGTTGGGATGTGCACGAGGCATTGTGAATGTTGGTGGCAAGCGAACAGGGAGGGTACAGGATGGTTGTGGTGTGAGTAGGCGATTGACCTTTACAGTGTGGGAGTGTGCCAATGATGGTGTGCGAGTGGGCAGAGGAGTGAACGTGACGTTGGCGAAGTGTGTCATGAGAGAGAATGAAAGTGGGGATGTGTGTGGTGGTGGATGTGGGCTGTGTGTAATGTGTGTGTGTGTGTGTGTGTGTGTGTGTGTGTGTGTGTGTAAGGCAGTGACGATGACAGTGTTGGAGTTTCCGGGCGTGTATGATGGAAAGAGAGTGACAGCGGTGGAGTGTGCGCCCGGTGACCCAGTATATTATTAGCGTGTGAGGGACTATGAGTGTGATGCTTGGATGCGTGTCTGGGAGAGTGTGTGGGTAGAATTTGAGGGAATGATGGTGAAAGTGGGGAAGCATGTGGCAAAATATGAGTGATGGAGTGGAGCGTGACAGTGGAGGGAGTTTGTGGGGCAGAGAATGTGCCACTGGGAGAGTAGGCGGTCAATTGAGTGCAATGATGGGGAGGTGCGTAGGAGAGTAAGAGGAATGGGATGGGTTTGCACATGGGAGTTAGCATGATGCTGGGGGTGTGTGCAAGGGAGTGAGCATGACGTTAGGCGAGTGTGTAAGAGAGTAAGAGTAATGGTTTCGAGTGAGCAGGTTGATGTGCCACAGTGTGTGTCTCCGTGAGAATATTGCTGCGGGACTGTACAAGGGAGATAATGTGGCAAAGGGGAACAAGTAGTCTGCATGACAGTGGGACAGTATGTGACGGGGTGAGTCTGATGATGAGCAGATGTGTGTGGCCGAGGGAGTATGATGGTGTTGGAGTGTGCACGGGAGTGAGTGTTCAGAGGATGGCGGATACACTGAGTAAGGTTGATGGTGTGGCCAAGTGCAGAGGAACGTGTGTGTCTGTATGATTATAGAACATAGAAGGATACAGCGCAGTACAGGCCCTTCGGCCCTCGATGTTGCGCCGACCGAATCCTACCTAACCTATACTAGCCCAATAACTTCCAAATGCCTATCCAGTGCCCGCTTAAATGACCATAAAGAAGGAGAGTTCACCACTGATACGGGCAGGGCGTTCCATGAACTCACAACCCGCTGTGTGAAGAATCTACCCCTAACATCTGTCCTATACCTACCACCCCTTAATTTAAAGCTATGTCCCCTAGTAACACCTGACTCCATTAGCGGTAAAAGGTTCTTAGTATCTACCCTATCTAAACCCCTAATCATCTTATACACTTCTATCAGATCTCCCCTAAACCTTCTCTTCTCCAATGAGAACAGCCCCAAGTGCCTCAGCCTTTCCTCATAAGATTTTCCTACCATTCCAGGCAACATCCTGGTAAACCTCCTCTGCACTCGTTCTAAAGCTTCCACATCCTTCCTATAGTATGGCGACCAAAACTGCACACAATACTCCAGATGAGGCCGCACCAGAGTCTTATACAACTGCAACATGACCTCAGGACTCCGGAACTCAATTCCTCTGCCAATAAAGCCCAGTACACCATATGCCTTCCTCACAGCACTATTTACCTGGGTGGCAACTTTCAGAGATTGTGCACAGGAAGTGGGCGTGACGGTGATGATTGGGTGGGGGGCGTCAACATAACTGTGGAGAGGTACGTGGGGGTATGAGTGCGATGGTGCAGGTGCCTGCTAAGCAGTGAGATTGGGATGCAGGAGAGGGCTAGATAGTAAACGTAATAATGGGACACTGTTCGGAACAGTGCGCATGACGATGTGGGAGTGTGCAGAAGATGAACATAATGGTGAGGCGTGTGCAGTGCACGGAGTGTCTCTGTATTGGAGTCTACCTGGGAGTGAGAGTTGCGGTGAGGTGATGTGCTTTGGAGTGAGGTTTCGGGAGGGGTAATATGCAGGGGAGTATGCATGATGGTGAGGGTGAGTTTGGAGAGTTAGTGTGAGGGGAGGAATGTGCAGCAGACTGGACGTGGTAATGTGTGACAGAGTAGAGTGTGAGCATGTCCGTGGGGCAAAATGCAAGGCATTGTGCAAGAGGGTTTTTGAGTTAATGGGGGATGGATCGTACAGGTGAGGCAGTGTACAGGGAGAGAATATAACGATGAGGGACTCTGCCGTGGACTGAGCTTGACGGCTGTGCCAAGGAATGCGTGTGATGGTTTGGGAGTGTGCAAGGAAGTGAATTTTACACTAGGTGATTGTGCAGGGTACTGAGTGTGACGGTGGGTAGGCGTACAGATGAGTAAAATTGAAGTTAGTTGTCTGCCAAAGGTGATGGTGGCATGGTCGGAGTGTGCAGGATATTCAGCATTATGGTGGGTAAGTGTGCGGCGAATTTGGAATGACGCTGGTGTAGTGTGTGCTGCAGTGACTGTGACGGTGTGGGAGTGTGTTGGGGAGTGAGCGGGACTGTCAGCGATTGTGTGGGGGAGTGAGGTCGACAGTATGAGAATGTACAGGGAATCTGTGTGATGGTGGGGAAGTGTACAAGGGAGCAGAAATGATTTTGTGGAAGTGTGCGAGGAGTGTGCGTGATGGTTTTGCGAGTGTGTGGTAGGGTAAGGCTGATGGTGTGGGAGTGTGCGAGAAGCGAGATAGATGGGGGGAGTGTCCGGGGGAGTATGACTGACTGTATGTGAATGAGTGGGCAAGTGGCTGTGTTGGTGTGGGAGTGCCTGGACGAGAGAGGATGACGGTGGATTCGTGTGCAGCAACTGACAATAACGTTTGGGGAGAGAGTAGTGCAGTTAGTGTGAAGGTCGGGGGAATGTGGGCTGTTAGTTGTGTTGGTGTGACAGCATATGGGGAGAGGGCGTGACTGTGGTGGAGTGTACTGTGGACTACACGGGGTTTGTGTGAGGGAATGAGAGTGGCATTCATGCATTGTGCATCAGAGTGCAGGGGACTCAATGTTGGAATGTGCGGGTTATTGAGCAAGATGTTGGAGTGAGTGTAGGGGTGAGTGCGTGTGAAGCTGTACGAGGGTGTGAGGGTGCAAGTGGTGAGTGTGTGGCAGATTGATCAGGATAGTGGTGGGGTGTGAGGTGGAGTTAGAGTGGGAATACTGTGATTGTGCGGTGTAGTAATGTAATGCTGGAGTATTGTTAGAGCGAGAAAGCATAATGATTGATCAGTGTGCGGGTGAGAGAGCGGGATGGTTTGGGAGTGTGTGGGGGAGAGCACATGATGAAAGGATAGTGTGTGAGGGAGTGATCATGACGTTAAGTATGTGTCTGGGAGTATGAAATCGATGGTGAGGGTATGTGATCTGGACTGATTGCTGTGGTGGGCTAGTGAGCAGCGTTGAGTGCAAGATAGGATGCTGATGCTTGACGAGTGTGAGGATTGTGTGCCAGCAAGTGGGAGGGATGTTTGGCGAGAGTGGCACATGGAGTGTGATTCTGGGAGCAAGTGTGCGGGAGTGAGAGCAACGTGGGGCACATGTATGAGGGAGTGAACGTGGCTGTGGATAGGTATGAGGGGGCAGATTGTGCAAGGGTTTGAGATTGATCGTGGGGAATAGGGTAGTAAGTATGTCAGTGGGGAAGCGTGCGGGGAGTGACAGTGACGGTGATGACAAGTGACGGGGAATAAGTGTGATGGTGTGTTAATGTCTGGAGGAGTGGTCATGATGGTTGGTGAGTTTATGGTCGTGTCAGCCTCATGTTGTGAAAGGACATGGTGAATGGGCGTGATGTTGGGACTGTGAAGATGAGTGCACATGATCGTGGGGAGTATGCGAAGGATTAATTAGAATGGCATGGGATGGTCTGGAGAATTGAGCATGATGATGCGTGATTGCAAAGGGGAGTGACTGATGGCGTAGGAGTTTTCAAGGGTATTAAGTGTGATATTGGGACTGTGTGCATGGTAGTGAGCATGGCTGTACAAGAGTGTGCATTTTGCTGAGCTTGACAGTGGGTAACTTTCTGGCAGAGTGTTATTCTGCGAGAGTGTGTGGAAGAGTGAGGAAAATGGTGTGGGAATTTTCAGTGTAGTGAACCTGATGGTGGGCAAATACGCGTGTGCCTGAGCATGATTGTGTGTGAATACATTGTGGTGTGATCGATGTGGTGCGCTTGTGTGCATTGAGTAATGGCATGAGTGACTGAGAGTGTGAGGGAGTGAGGGTGACAGTAGAATGAGTTGGACAGTGTGTATGTTGTTGGCAGCGAGGTTGACGGTAGTAGAGTGGGCTAGGCAGTGTACATGACAGTGAGGAAATGAACAGGAACGTTAAAGCAGTGTGTGGCGGACCATGCATAGCAAACGACTTGAGTGTCACGGTTAGGGAGTGTGCTGAGATGTGTCCGCCATCGTGGGATGCTTGTGGGTGTGTGAGCGTGATGTTAGAAGAATGTTTGCGGGAGCTAGAATTCAATTGGAGGATTGTGTGGGGGCACAGCATGATAGTATGGGACTGTGCAGAACGATTTGTGGAAGCATGCAAGGGAGTGCGCAGGGAAGTGTATGAAGGAGATAGGGTGGTATTAGGAAAGTAAACTGGGGAGTGAGAGTGATGGTGAGGATGTGTGTGGGGCAGTGACCATTATGGTGAAGGAGTATTTGGTTCAGTGAGGGTTGCAGTGCGCAATTGCATGTGAGTCAGCGTGATACTGGGTGATTGTGCGCACGAGTAAACAAGTCTCTGAGGATGTGTGTGGAGTTGAGAGCGTGATGGCGGATGACTGTGCCAGGGATACACTTAATTGTGGTGGAGTCGGCGACTGTCCGAGCATAATGGTACACAAGTGTTCAGGAGAGTGATTGGGATGGTGTAGGTGTGTGGGTGGGAGTAAACATGACCTTGGCAGTGTGTTCAAGATGGTGAGCATGACGTTATGGATGTGTACAGGAGAGTGAGAGTGACAGTGATGAATTGAGTGGGTTAATGTGCAGGAGTGTGGTCATAATGAAGGGGGGTGTGGGGCAGTGAGCATAGCAGTGGGCAAGTGTACAGTGGAGTGAGTTTGGCTGCGGTGAAGTATGTGGTGGCAAAATTGTGTTGGGGTGGGACTATGCAAGGGAGTGGAATTGGCAGAGAGAAGAGGGTGGAAGAGTGAACATGATCGCAGGGTGCGCCTGATGATGGGGATGTGAGTGTGACAGTTTTGGAGCGTTGCAGCGAATGAGTGCACATTTGAGTGAGGTAAGTCGTGGGTGAGTGTGTGCGGGAGTGTGTGCGACTGTGTGAGTGGAGAGTGCAAGGGAGTGAAAGTGACTGTGGGGAAGCATGTTGTGGCGGGAGTATGGAAAGGAGAAATAGGGGGACAGGGCTGGGTAGTAAGTATGAAGGTGGGAGCTTGTGTGGAAGAGTGTGCTTACTGGTTTGGGAGTTTGCAAGGAGTGAACATTATGTTGGGGTTAGTGCACGCGCGAGAATGAGAGCGTTGGAGTCTGCCTGACAGTGTGAGTTTACAGTGAGGAAGTGTGCTTTAGAGTGAGGTTGATGGTGGGGCCTGTGCAGGGTAGTGTAAGTGATGGTGAGAGAGTTTGCAGCTGGTGACTATGGGGGTAGGGAGTGTGCGGGAACGAGCGTGATGTTGGGGAGTGAGCAGGGTTATGTGTGAGACCGTGGGGCCGAGCATAATGTTGGGGCAATGTATCGAACAGCATGAATGATTTTGTGAGAGTAAATGGACTGGTCATTACGCTGAGGAAGTGTATGGGCGAATGAAAATGATGGTGGGTGAATGTAAATGATGGTGGGGACTACACAGAGGATTGAGCTCCATTGTGGGGCAGTGTGCAGGGGAGTGAGTATGACGGCGAGTTAAAGTGAGGGGAAGTGGGTGTGACGTTGGGGAAGAGATGGAGGAGTGTGCATGATAATGAGTGATTATGCAGGGAAATGAACGTGATGGAGGTCAGTGTGAGCGGGAGTGAACGTGGTGATCGTGAGGTATGAAGCAGAATAAGTGGGATAGTGGGGGAGTGTCCACCAGAGTGGGCGTGACTGCGAGTGAGTGTGTGAGGGAAGTGAACATGACAGTCTCAGATCGTGCAGTGAAGTTACCGTGAGTTTGGGGGGAATGTGCTCAGTTGTGTCCAGGCTAGCAAGCGTGATAGTTGGGGAGAATGTGCAGACTTAGCATGAGTTTGGAGGAGAGTGGGGGTGTGCGACCGTGACAGTCGGAGAGTGAGCAGCTTTATATACGGGGGAGTGAGAATGAACAAAGGAGCCTGTCCGTTGCAGAGATCGGACGCTACAGGAGAATACAGGGGAGTGAGTGTGACGATGGAGCACTGTGCAGTTGGGTGAGCAGGGCGGTCGGGATGTCTGCGGAAAAGGGTGTTTGTGGCGCACTGAGCGTTCTTATTTGGAAGTGAGTAGGGCCTTGAATGTGATGGTGGGAGCTTGTTTGGAAGAGTGAGCATGATGGTGTGCATGTGTGTGGTGGATTGAGAGTGAAAGTGGAGGTATATGCATGTCTGTGTTTGCGATGCTGGCAAGAATCTACGCAAGTGAGCGTGACGGTTAGCAGCAATGCAGTGGAGTGAACAGAATGGTATTGGTGTGTGCAGAAGAAAGAGTGATCGTGTGGGAGTGATTTTGACGTGTACATGACCATGGGGGAGTTATTGGGAGAGTGAAGATAATGCCGGGTGACCTTTTGGGCAGTGAGCATGATGGTAGGGGATTGAGCAGGGGTGTTTGCGTGATCGTGGGTGAGTGAGCAGAGGATTGTACACAGTGATTAGGGAATAAGGGGGATTGTGCATAATCGTGGCGAGTGAGCGGGGGAGTGTGCGTGATGGTGTTGGATGGAACAGCAGAGTGAGTGAGACAGTGGGTGAGTGTGCAGACAAGTGAGCGTGGCAATGGGGGAGTGTGAAGAAGAGTTAGTGTGACGGTGTGGGAGAATGCAGGGGAGGAACAACAAAGCTCTTTTTTTCTGAAATGGAATTGAACGCCAGCAGCGGTTCTTCAATCGCTGAATCCGAACACCGAGGTCACGAATGTTGACTACAGGCGTCTTTGCGTCGTTTCTTCATAACACAGCTTTTGGGATTTTTTTTCACTTGTGATAAGATTTTCCTCCAAAATGATTGACTCGTCGAGTGTTCACAGCAAGATAAAGGCACATTAACCCCATTATCCACACCTGGCCTGTGGTCTTATGTGCTTTGACGTTACAAATGCTCACCTGAACTCTATTTTCCCTGTAATATTTTAATCAAAATCGACGCAATAGATTGAATTTAGAGATGGGGAAACTGTGTTATGCACCCTTGAGGAATTGAACCTTATTTTCACCCACAGAGGGAAACACACAGACACATTTCCCCCAGAGTGACAGAGGTCCGATCAGAGACAAATCCCCAAAAAGTAGGATTTCACCCACTTAGCCTGTATTGTGCTCAGTATTCAAAACCAGAGACTGGATATAGCAGGGAAATGAACCATATGGTCACTCCCGTGTCCGTGTTCCACCCCCACCACTCTCTGCAGGTTATACTTTGTCATCTCGTTATTCCTGCCAAACTGGAAAATTGTTCACGACAGGTGCTTATTGCACATCCCTGCCATCTTCCTCAATTTCCTGTAAAGACAAACAGGAACGGGGCATTTCAAGTGCAATTTTGGATAAGAAGTCCAGTGGTTTTAATCATTCAGCTGCAGAACCAATATATTATCATCAGAATGAGGATGTCTCATGCATTATAAATTGCAAGGCCAACCAACCAACCCAACCACCCCGTGGCTCAACACTTCAACTCCCCCTCCCACTCCACCAAGGGCATGCAGGTCCTTGGACTCCTCCATCGCCAGATCATAGCAACACAACGGCTGGAGGAAGAGCGCCTCATCTTCCGCCTAGGAACCCTCCAACCACAAGGGATGAACCTAGATTTCTCCAGTTTCCTAATTTTTCCTCCCCCGCCGTGTCTCATTCAAATCCCTCGAACTCAGCACTACCTTCCTAACCTGCAATCTTCTTCCTGACCTCTCCGTCCCCACCCCACTCTGGCCTATCACTCTCACCTTGACCTCCTTCCATCTATCGCGTTTCCAACGCCCCTCCCCCAATTCCCTCCTCAATACCTTTTATATTAGCCAGCTGGACACACTTTCCTCATTCCTGAAGAAGGGCTTATGCCCGAAATGTCGATTCTCCTTCTCCTTGCGCTTTTCCAGCAACACATTTTCAGCTCTGACCTCCAGCATCTGCAGTCCTCACTTTCTCCTAGCCAATGTGCCTAATTTACTTTGGGATTATGGTTGGCATGGACTGTTTGGGCCAACCGGTCGATTCCCATGCTGAATGACTCAAAAACTTTATGCATGTCTGCCAGTCGGGAGTATGGAAATTAGAATGCCTGTCTGTGCAGAAAGTTGGCTGAAATTGGCCAATTTACTTCCATATGAGCCATAATGGATAGAAGCCTGAATTCTGCAGCCTCTGCGCACAAAACAAGCCTTGAATCCAGGAATTATTGGGGTGAATCTGCGCTGCTCCTCCAGGAATACCCAGGTTCTGCTTCCTCAATTCCTTTGAAATTAATGATGGAAACATCGGTCCTGTGGAAAGTACTGACACGAGAATAGACAGGTAGCAATGCATTCACCAGTCCACAGCAGGTCGGCAGCAGCATCCAGCAGGGAGACAGCTGGTGGAAAACAGACGAATCTTATCACAGGGCGAGAAAGCATGGCCAGGGCGGGGAAATGCGACCACTCTGGGGGAAAGCCGAACTTGGAGAATCTGCAGGGCCATGGTTTAAGGAAGCATTCTCATGTCTGACTTTAAAAAAAATGCATATCTTCTCACTTTTATTCTGATAACTTTTAACTTTTTAACTTTTTTTCTACCTTTCACCTTTTGTAACTAAGATGTTGTACCTGGGTACATTTTCTCTAAGATGCCGCTGTGTGGAGGTATTACTCACTCTCCCTGTCTCTTGTAGCCTGTACCTGAAAACACGTGGCAAAAAGCCATCCATCCAAAACAATGTTCTGTCTGTAGCAAGTCTCCCAGGTATCTCAATGGAGTGTGTGGCTTGTCACAAACCCATTTCATAGTTGGTCAAGGTTCAGTCCATGCCTCTAACATCCTGATTGTTTCCAGAACCAGCGGCTCCAGCAAGGTTTGCCAACCCCGCCTCTCAGTGTCTCTGGATGGAGGACGAGCATTCCCGCCCCTTGCTTCCGACTGGGCTGTGACCTCATCAGGCGTGTGCGGCTGTTACTGGAGCATTCGCACTGTGAATGTGGATTGCGAGCAAGTGTGCCTCCAGTGAAGCTGGAATGATGTGCTGCTCCTCCCATTCCTAGGCAGTGAGCGACTGTTAAAAAGGATGTCAGCACCAGGAGTAATATTGCGGTGAGTAAGGGTGAGAGAGGAGGCCAATGCAAGTAGCCCTGTTCTGGTGAGTGAGAGTTGAACGAGAGGGCAGTATCAGGAGCTATATTCTGGTGAGTGTGGTTTAAAACGGGTGGGCAACACCAAGAGCGATATTCTATTGAGGGAGTGCTGAAGGTGAGGGTAACGAAGAGAGCTCAATCCCAGCGATTGAGGATGAGAGGCCAGGGCAGGGCCAATAGCTCTATTCCAGAGAGTGAGAAATGAAGGGGAGGGCATCGTCAGGATCTATACTCCTGTCAGTGAGTGTCAAATGAATGGGCAGCGTCAGGTGCTATATTCCGGTGAGCGACAGTTAAAAGGGAGAGCAGCACCAGGAGCAAAGGTCCAGTGAGTGTCGGTTAAAAGGGAGGGCAGAACCAGGAGCTTTATTCCGGTGAGGAAGGGTTAATCGTGAGGGCAGCGACAGGAGGTGTATTCCTCTGAGCAAGGGTTAAAAGTAAGGGCATCACCAGGACCTATATTCCGGTTAAAGTGGGTTACATCGAAAGCGGCAACAGGAGCTATGTTCTGATTAGATATTTCATGTTTGCTCAGTGCAGGGTTCGAGACCCAAGCTTGGTGCTTCCAGGTCAGCAGGTTAAGTCACAGAGAGCGTCAAAATTCTTTCCAGAAAAAATCCCTTGGCAGGGGCCAGTATTCTTGGTTCAGTTTTATGTTTGTTTTGTATTTAGCGCTTCTCTGTTTATTTATCTGCCCTTGGTGTGAATGGATTGAAATCAAAAGGTCATTGGGTAAAATCATTGCTGTGTTCCCTAAGGAGTGTGTGCTGTTGGGAGACCATTGCGTGTGCTTTGGTGAATGAGATTGATAGGAAAATGACCCTGTGAATATCTCTATACCTGAGATGTCGTCAGTTCCAGTGCACAGGAGTTTGAGAGTAGGGAGGGCACGGACAGAATTTCACGGCTCCAGGAGTGTGCTAACAGACAATAAGCTGGTTTGAAGTATCCAAAATAAGGTAGGTTAGCTTAAGCACTGACAGTTACCAGGGACTTCGATGCTGTGGCCATTTCGGAGACATGGATTGAGCAGGGTCAAGAATGGATGTTCTAGGTTCCAAGATTTAGGTATTTCATTAAGAACAGGCAAGGCATTAAAGAGGGGGAGATGTGGCCTTGTTAGTCATGAACAGAATAATAGTGGCTGAAATAACTTTTGCTGACTTGTGTACTGAGTTGTTATGGGATGCGTTTACGAATAGGAGAAGAGAGGTCACACTGCTCCGAGTTTTTGAGTGTGCCTCTGCAGAATTCCAGGGATGTGGAGTAGAGGATCGGCAAAACGATTCTGAGTACAAGTGAAAGGAACAGGGTGGTCATTATGGGGGACATTAACTTCCCCAAAATTGGCTGGAATTGCTATAACTCTAGTTCGCTGGACCGGATCAGTTTTTGTCCATTGTGTGCAGAATGGTTTCCTGACAAAATATGTGAAAAGGCCGACAAGAGGAGAGGCCAAACTGGATCTGGTGCTTTCTAGTGAAAAAGGCCAAATGTTTATTTAGTGGTAGGTGTGCACTTTGGAGAGATTGGCCATAATTCTGTCAGGTTTAATTTAGCGATGGAAAGGGATAGGTACATGCCACAGTGCAAGAGTTAGAGATGGGAAGGGCAATTCTCATGCGATAAGTCAAGACTTAAGATGCATAGAATGGGGCAGCAAAATGCAGGGGATGTGGACAATCGAAATGTGGAGTTTGTTTAAGGAACAGATATTGCATGTCATTGAAAGGCATGTTCCTGTCAGGCAGGGAGGAAGTAATAAAGTAAGGGAACCATGGTTTTCTAAAGAAATTGCATCTCTTGTTAAGCAGAAAGAAACTTATGTGAAGTTGAGACGAGATGCTGCGGGTGAGTCGACAGAGAGTTACAGATTAACTAGGAAGAATTTAAACAGAAAGTTATGAAGAACAAGGAAAGGACATGAGCAGTCTTTAGCAGGTAGAATAAAGCGTAACCCTCACGCTTTCTATAGGTATGTGAGAAATAAGAAGTGACTAGGCTAGAAGTAGAAAATAAAGAAGTGGGAAGTTGTGTATGGACTCTGCAGAGATCAAAGAGGTCCTAAACGAATATTTCTCAACTGTTTTCACTCAGCAAAAGGAGAATATTTTAGAGGGGAAGAATGAGTTGAAGAACGAGCAACGATCGAGATGCGTAAGGTAGAGGTACTATCAATTCTAGAAGGATTGAAAATAGACAGGTTCCCTGGGCTGAATGGGATTTATCCGAGGATTCTCAGGGAATCTAGGGAAGGGATGTTAAAACCTTTGGCCTGGATCTTTGAGTCGTCATTGTTTACAGATTTAGTATCAAACGACTGTGTGATTGCAAATGTTGTGCCTTTATTCAAGAAGGGCAGTAGAGATGATACAAATAATTATAGACCAGTGAGCCTTACATCTGTTGTGAGAAATGTTTTTGAAAGGATAATAAGAGACAGGATTGAAAATAACCTAACAAGCAACAATTTGATTGCAGATAGTCAACATGGTTTCGTCAAGGGTTGGTCATGTCTCACAAAACTCAGTGATTTTGTTTGATAATGTAACCAAGCATGTGGATGAGGGTACGGCAGCTGACGTAGTGTACTTGGACTTCGGTAAAGTTTGACAAAGTTACACGAGATAGGCTTTTGGAGAAAATCCAGAGGCATGGGATTGCGTGTAAATTCGCAGTTTGGATTAGGAACTGGCATTCTGGAAGAAGACAGCGAGTGGTGGTTGATGGAAAATATTAAGCCTGGAGTCCGTTTACAAGTGGTGTACCCACAAGGATCGGTTCTGGGACCACTGCAATTCGTAATTTTCATAAATGAATTGGACGCAAGCATAGGCTTTGTAGGTTTACAGATGGCAATTAAGTCGACAGAGTAGTGGACAGTGTGGAAGAACGTTGTAGCTTGCAGGAGGACTTGGATAATCTGCTGATTTCCGCTGACAAGTGGCAAATGGTGTTCAAATCAGATAAATGTGAGGTGATTGAATTTTTAAGAATAACAGGAAGGCAGAATACTTGCTCAATAGAAACATTTTTGGTTGTGTGGATGTACGGAGAGAGCTTCGAATCCTTGAACATCGATCACTGAAAGTAGCCTCACAGTTAGTAGTGCTGTTAAGAAGTCATACGGTGTGTTCGGGTTTATTGTTAGAGGGATTGCGTTCTGGAGCCGTAAGGTCATGCTGCAGCTATACAAAACGCTACCGAGGCCGCACTTAGAATATTGTGTACAGTTCTGGTCGACCCATTGCAAGAAAGTTGTGGAAACATTGGAAAATGTGCAGAGGGGATTTGCTAGCATGTTACCTGGCCTGAAGGGATGATCTTATAAGGAAAGGTTGAGAGACTTGGGTCTGTTCTCACTGGAGAGAAGAGGGCTCAGAGGGGATTTGATAGGGACACACAAGACAAAAAGCGGTTTAGGTCTGATCAACCGTGACAGTCTTTCCCTAGGACGATGACCTCAGCTTGCAGAGAGCGCACAGCTATGAAATGAGTGGTGATCGATTTAAGACATATGTCAGAGGTAGGTTCTTTACTCAGAGAGTGTTAATGGAGTGGAATGTCCTGCCTGCCAAATGTCGTCAACACATCAACATTAGGGTTTTTCACTAATCCTTGGATAAGCACATGGATGATGATTGAATAGAGTTGGCTTAGATTCGTTCACAGGTCGGTGCAACATCGAAGGTCAAAGGGTTTGTTCTGCGTTGTATTATTCTATGTTCTGTGAGCTTGCTGTCAATGTGACAGAGGCTGACAGAATGGAGCAGGGATTTTCGGCAGAGAACTGAGGATTGGGGCATTGGTGTTGGAAACTGGGGGCGTTCTTCACCACCAACCCAACACGAATTTCATTCCTTCTTTCTCTCATTGCTCCCCTTTCCCATGCTTTTTCCCCATCCTGTCCCAACCACGTTTCCGTTAGAAAACTTCCAAAGTTCTTTTTTGAAAAGTTCTTACAAACGAAGTTGCTTTTGTCTCAAACACAACAACTCGAAAATTTTATCACAAACAAGAGACAGTGCAGCTGGTCCAAAAGGTTTGAAAGTGACTCTGTATCTTTATTGATCACCTTGAACTGCTGCAGTCTGTGTGGTAAAGCTGCTCACAGATTGCCATTCAATTAGGATTTACAGGATTTTCACCCAGTCTAGGTAAGTTCGTGCTGATATCTGTGTCAATTTCAATAATTGCTTTTGCATATCAAATTTACGCAAATAGAAACATATAAAATAGAAACAAAAGTAGGTTGTCGTTGTGTTCAACCCTGCTCTAAAATTCAGTGTGAACAAGGCTAGTCACACTATTCAGTCGCCTGCTATAACTGTAGACTCATGCCATTTGATCCCTTTACCACTCAGAATTATATGTTTTTCTTGGAAACATTCCATGTTTTGGCATTACCGTCTTTCTGTGGCAGAAAACTGCACAGAGTCACCAGTCTCAGAGTGTCATATGACGTGCCTCGTATATGTTAATTGTGATCCCACACCCCTGTTTCTGGACTCTCTGGTCATTGAGGGCATCCTTCCACATTTTCCTTGTTATCCTGTTAGAATTTAATTTGTTTCTGTGACATCCGTCTTTAATTCTTCTCAACATCAGTGGATTTCATCCTAACCAATCCATTCGGTCAAAATAGGTCAGTCCTGCCATTACAGGAATCGTATGGTACGCCTTTATTGTGCGGTCTCCATAGCCAATACTTCACAAAACAATCCAGACATGGCCTTACCAAGCCACTGTACAATTTAATCAAGCCATCCCTGTTACTGTATTCATGTCCGCTGGCTACAAAGGGCTGCATACTTTTTCCATCCTTTACCTCCTGTTGCGCCTAAATGCTTACAATCAGCGAATTATGTACACAGGCACCAGGAATTGTTTCTCGTTTCCCATTCGTAAAGACATACTGACTGGCTCTGTCCAATCCTGCCACCGTTTTCCAATGTTAGGCTAACACGTTTATCATTCCATGTTTCAACTCCACCTCCTTTTTTGAATTGTGTCGTCACATTGGCTTTCTTCCAATCCATAAAAATTGTTCCTTAGCCTGTAGAATCTTGAAAGATGATCAAATAACTCTTTTCAAATTTAGGCTTCTGGGTTAGGATTGTATCCGCTAACTCGTGGCTCACTTTGTTAAGTGCTCTTCAGTTGAGATAGCCACCTGTTGTGCTTTGTTTGCTTTTAATCCCAGCAATTTCCCAAAGCCATTTCCCCACTAATGCTGGTATTCTTCAGTTCCTCCCTCTTATGTGCTCCCCACGACTTCAGGCATATTGTTTGCCATACTTTTTAATAAAATCACGAAACTCTCTCTTTAATTCGTTTGCCATCATTTTATTCCACATTATAACTTCCCCTCCATCTATTGTAAGGGATTTATTTTATTTGGTCTCTTCGTATACCTTTTTGAGTTTTTGCAAACATTTTGTATTTCACAATCTTCCGCGTATACTTTGTTTTCCCTCTTAATCAAACTCTTAGTCGTCTGGTGCTGAAATCTGAACTGCTCCCAGTCTTCAGGTCTGCTGCTCTTTTTCGCTAATTTGCACGCCACTCCCTTGAATCCAGTGCGAGCTCTAATATCCCTTAATGCACTTGGTAGAGACCCCTTTCACATTTTATGTTGCACCGGATAGGCATTAACAATAATTGTAGTACCTAAAAAGGCTCTATAAATGCTGGAAATCATTTTAAGTTCTAATTCCAAATTTATTGCAACCTGCCTGTGCTTCGTAACATCATAATTTCTTCTATTTAGAATTCGTCTCCTGCTCTCAGAATCAACTGCCCCTCTCCACATTAATGAAGAGTTGGATCACTGTATTCTTCACTCTCCCAAAAAGCAGTAACCTCTCCCCTTGTTTTAATCTTTTTTTCCTCCCATCTTAAATGCCCCACACCATTGAAAAAACATCTGCGGTTCGACTTATCTGTATCCCACTCAAAGGCAGTACTTATGCAATTAATGGTAAGGTCCTGGGTTGTGTTATACCTAGGTACATTTGTACCTAAGATGGTGTTGGAAGTAGCGACTTCTAAGCTGTTCCCTGTACTCACGTGAATGCATGTAACGATAAAGATAATTCATTCAATTAAAAATATACCATCGAGGCCTGAAGTCTTCACCGTACGGAAAAGACGCCTGCTATTTCCCACTATCTGTAGTTCTCCAAATTTGATAAAACTCATAAAGCCAACCCCACCCCACTATGCTCCTGTGAAAGAAGTCCAAGCCTATTAATCTTCTATCTTTAACTCAATCCTTCCATTCTCAGACACATCCTAGTAAAAACTTTAAGAATACACTCCAGCTTAATATACTTTTTATAACAGGGCGATCAGACCTGGACCCAGTACTCCAGAAGAGGCCTCACTAACATCCTGTACAACCTCAACATTATGTCCCAAATCCAGTACACAGCTGTCTAAGCAATGAAGGTAAATGTGCTGAATGCATTAACCACCCTTTCTACTTGTGACACAAGCTTCAATTAATTAGGTAACTGAAAGCTTGAACCTCTCTGTTCTACAGCACTACCCAAGGGTCGACTTTTAACTGAGTATGTCTTGACCCATTGTTTGTTTTGCTGAATGCAATCACTCATTTTTATTCAAATTAAACTTCATCTGCCACCCGTCCTCCCATAAACCAAATTACAGAGTCATAGATTCATAAAGATGTACAGCACAGACACTGACACTTTCACCTAACTTGTCCATTCCGACCAGATGCCTTAAACTAATGTTTTCCCATTTTCCAACACTTGGCCCATATCCCATTTTACCTTTCCTATCCATTTGCCTTTTAAATGCTGAAATGGTGCCATCCCCCACCACTTCCTCTGTCAGCCCATTCCATAAAGGAACATCATCTGTGTGATATAGTTGCTCCTTAGGTCCCTTTTATATGTTTCCCTTTCAGAATAGACATATGCTCACTAGTACAGGACTCCCCATACAAGGGGAAAAAAGACGTTACATGTTTACCCTATCCATGCCCCTCATGATTTTGCAAACCTTTATCCGGTTACTCCTCAGCATCGGAGGTTCTCAGCAAAAGAAACCTGTACTTTCTGCCTCGACAAATTGCTTAATTCTCCAACTCTGTCAACATCCATGTAAACATTTTCAGAACGCGTCAAGTTTCACAATGTCCTTTCGGTAGTAACGAGACCACAATTCAATGCAATTTCCCAAAAGTGGCCAAATGAATGCCCTATACAGTCGCAAAAGACCTCACAACTCCAATAATTGATGCTCTGTGCAATAAAGTAAAACATGCAAATCACCTGATCCAATGAAGGAAAGCATGCCATATGCCGCCTTGACCACTTCACTGACCTGTGTTCGCATCTTCAGGAAACAATGGACCTGAACACCCAGATCTCGCTGTACGTCAATGTTCCCCAGATCTTTTCCATTTACAATATATTTCACTCTTGAATTTGATCTTCCAAAATGCATCACCTCACATATGCACTGAAAGAACTCCATCTGCCATTTATGTGCTAATCTCTCTAATCTATCTATATTCTGCTGTATTCTATGACAGTTCCATTTCACTATCTGCTACTCCAACAATCTTGGTATCAGCTGCAAACTTGCCAATCAGGCAACCGACACCTTCTTCCAAAATGTTGATGCATATCACAAAGAACAGTGGTCCCAGCACGGATCGCTGTTGCATACCACAGGTCAAAGGTTTCCATTTGGAGAAATCCCCTTCCATTATTACTCTTTGTTTCCTGTTGCTCAGCCAGTTTTCTATCCATCTAGATAGAAAACTCTGGAACCCATGCACCTTCCCCTTCTCCACCAGCTGACCATGGGGAACATAATAAAACGCCTTACTCAAGTACCTCAGTATCTTCTCCAGCAGCTTCCCTACCAATGATGCCAGTCTCACCAGTATACAATTACCTGGATTATCCCAGCTATCCTTCGTAAAAAGGGGACAATATTAACAATTCTCCAGTCCTCCAGGACCTCACCCACGTTCAATCATCCTGCAAAGTTATATGTTAAAGCCACAGTTATTTTCTCACAGACATCCCTCAGTAACCTGTGGTAGATCCCATCCGGACTTGGGGGCTTTTCTACCTTAATATCTTTTAGAATATCCAAAACTTACTCCCACTTTATGTCGACTTGACCTAGATTACTCAGAGATCTATCCCTAACCTCAACATCCGTCATGTCCCTCTCCTCAGCGAATACAGATGCAAAGTACTCGCTAAGAATCTCTCCCATTTTCTCTGACTCCATGCATATCTTTCTTCCTTTGTCCTTGTGTGGGCCCAGCATTTCTCTTGCTCGTTATGTATGAAAAGAAGTCTTTTGGATTTTACTCAACCCTGTTCGCTAAAGATATCTCATTACCACTTTTAGCTGTCTCAATTCCTCGATAGTTTCTGTGCAATGTGGTCAGTAAAAAGAAAATAAATCTTTTCTCGTGCAAGTGGTAAGTCAGAACGTTTCAAAGTATTTTGTGCCAAAACATATTTGAAATCCGTCTCAGAGCAAATAAAAAGCAAGACAAGAACCCTCTTGGGAAGAGTATTTTTCAGCCACTGTCCCCCCAAAGTACTTCTGAGATAGAAAATAGTGAGGGCTTGTAACAAGCGCACAACAGTAACTATGGGTGGTTTAAACGTGCAAATTCACTCAATTAATCAACTTGGCACTGACAGCCTGGAATAAAGATTCATAGAGTGTATGAGAGATTATTTCTGAGAGCAGGATGTCATAGAACCAACCAAAGAAAGGGCTAATTTTGATTTGATATTATGTAATAAGGAAGTATTGGTGGATGAGCTTTGCCATGGTTCGAGTAACCACAACTTGCTGGAGTTTCACGTTCAGATTGAAAGAGTGAAGACTGAGACACACATGAGAGTTTTAGTGTTAGACAATAATAATTATAATGGCCTAAGGAAGGATTTGACCTGTGTGAACGGGGGTGGGGAGAAAATAACAGTCAAAGGCTGGATAGATGATGAAATTGAGCAAATATTTAGAAGATACTAAAGAAAGAAAAGGAATTCCATTGCAGAGAAAAATCATCCATTCTTTGAGAAGGAGGTCAAGGATAATATGAAAGCAAATTCCAGAGCGTGTCATACTGCACAAGTTAGTCACACTTTGGAGGATTCGGCAAGTCAGTGGCCTCGTGGCGTTATCACTGAACTCTTATGTGATAAACCCAGATAATGTTCTGGTGACCTAGATTTGAATGCTGCCACAGCAAGTGGCGGAGTTTGAGTTCAAATCTGGAATTAAGAGACTGATGGTGGTTACACATCGATTGCCAAGAAATACTCACCTGGTTCACTAATGTCCTTTAGGGAAGGAAACTGCCATCCTTACCATAGATTCACCACTCACAGGCTGAAGGCATTTCTCCTTAGCTCCGTTCCAAAAGACCTTCTCTTGATTCTCAGGCTATGTCGTTGAGTCCTTTCTATTGTAACCATGAAGCATCTTCCCAACACCGACTCTGACCAGGCAACCAGTAATTTGCATGTTTCAATTAGATTCCTCTTCATCCTTATAAACTCCAGCGAATATAGACCCAGGGACCTCCTATGTTAAGATTTTAATTCCTGGGCCAATCTTATGAAGCCCCTCTGAACACACTCAGGGGTGGTACATCCTTAGTGAGATATGGTACCCAAAACGGTACACAATACTCCAAATGTGGTCTGAACAGAGTGTTATAGAGCCTCAGAAATTCATCCCTGCTTTAATATTCAAGTGCTCTCAAAATAAATGTCATCACACTATTTACCTTTCTGACCAGATTGGACATCTGAAATAATAATCTTACGATGGGCAATAATAAATTTACCATGGAGTTACAAAAATGAACAATGATTAAAGTGTGCCAGGATGTCGAACCCAGCCGTGATTAAAATCTCTGTGCTAATCCACATGCTGCAGATCCAGAAAGGCTGCAGCTACCCACAGATGGCTTGCAAACAAGCCTGGCAGCAACAGGCCCTGCAATACAAACCTGAATGGGGCAATGGAATGTCGCCCTTGGGCCATTAATGTGACATCACCAGGTTGAGTTTTATTGATCTGTGTGAATGAACCTGATTGTTCCATTAGCAGATCCTCCACACGCTCCAAAAAAAAGAGTGAAAACTTGGAAGGATAATAATCACCACAAAACCCCTCAGAGAGTGGTAACTCGAGAATGACCACTGAAAGAGAAGATACCTACAAGACCATCAGAAGAACAAGAAGACATCACCACGTGGAATCTGGTCAAATTCTAGTGTGGTGGTATGTAATCATCCAAAGTTAAGTTAAACCTTAAGATAGTTTGAAGTGTTTTTCATTACATTATAAAATATTTTATTGTTCTTATATTAATTGTGTTCAATAAACAAAATCATTTTTTATGAGAGTTGACTCAGTTCTTTTGCTAAACATATGATTTCAAATACACTGTGTCAAGTTGCATGTTTGTCATGAGACAATCCTGGACTGGAACTCGCACCACTCTTTGTAATTCAGACTTCTGAATTTCCCCCCATACTTAAAACAGTCCATGACTCTCTTCTTTCTAATAAAGTTCATTTCCTCGCACTTTCTCCAGTTGAACTCCATCTGCCACTTCTTTGCACACTCTCCTTCCCTCTCTAAATCCTTGTGCAGCCTCCCTGCTATCTCAATGATACTTGCCCCTCTACCTACCTTTGCATTATCTAAAAGCCTCGCCGGCGTGTCCTCAGTGCCTTCATCTACAACCTTGATGTATAAAGTAAAAAGTTGTGATTCCCTTGCAGAACATCAGTTGTCATCGGCTGCTATCCAAAGAAAGACACCTTTATTCCTACTCTCGACATTGTGCCAGACAGTAAAGCTTCTGAACACGCTAGTACATTGGTTCTGACACCATGGGCCCTTATCTTACTCAGCAGCCTCCTGTGAGGCACCTTGTCAACGTCTTTCTTGAAGTGCAAATGGATAGTATCCAACAGCTCTCCTTGGTCTAATATGTTGGTTTCATCCTCAAAGAATTCTAACAGATTCATTAGCATGACCTTCTCTTTATGAAACCAGACTGACATCGCCCTACTTTACCATGCACTGGTAAGTACTCTGAAATCTCATCCTTCACAATGGATTCCAAGACATAGTCACGACCGAGGTTAGGCTAATCAGTTTGTAATTTTCTGTCTTTTGCCTTATTCCCTTTTTAAACAGTGTGCCAGTGAGATCCAAGATGGCGGCAACCCAGTAGGTCTGAGTCTGCAGAGCTCTGCCCAAGTCTCAGGCAAAATGGGGTACAAACCCTCAACTCACCTGCTAAATGGTTTAAAATAGTTTTTGTCAAACAGTCTTGGCCATTCTACATCAAATTCTATCAGCTTGATGCTTTAATAATTACCAATAGCAAAGGGTGTCATAGTTCACAACAGGCATGGCCCACCCACCCCGCAGCAACAGAAACGTCCGCGGCTGACCTGGGGAACTCACCTGCAGAAGCGACCCTAATCTCGGAGTTTGTTGTACTCCAAGAGAAGATTGATGCGTCCATTGAGGAGGCCCGGTCCAGGTGGGAGTCAATCTTTGTAATGCTGCAGAAGCATGACGCAGAGATCGCGAAAGCTGAGCAGTGTGACGGTGTGGGAGTTGGGGTGGGCGAACCAACGGGCCGCGACCTCCGAGACCGCTGCTGAGTCATCCATGGTCAGGTATGGGCTCTGGAACATCGAGTCCCGAACTTATAGGAACATATTGACGACCTCGAGAACCAAGGTCATCGGAAAAATATTCGGTTGCTGTGCCTTCCACAGTGGGAGAGGGAAGGGCTGCTTGTTGATTTCCTGGCACAATGGCTCCCAAAGCTGCTGAAACTGGAGTCGGAGCTGTGCCAGGTGCAGTTTGAGCTGGCCCACCAGTTTGCTATGCGCTGGCCCGGGTCTAACCAGCGACCCCTCCCGGTCCTATTTCAACTACAACATTTTATGGAAAAACAGATGCTGCTAAAGGCCACCAGAGTGTTGGGAAAGGATCCCCATGCGATGTTATACAAGGGCTCCAAGATAATGTTGTTCTCCGGCTGTGGTGCACAAGATGAAGGCATTTGACGAGGTGAAGAAGCGTCTGCGAGATTTAAGTATTCAATATTCTATGCGATATCTGGCAATGGCGTGCTGCAGTTATGGAGGATCTGGATATAACTTTGGATCAGTGGAAAAAGTAAAAGAATTCTTGGATGCTCTCAAATAGACTGCGGGATTTGAACTGTATGGATAATGACTTTATTTAGCCCGCTCCCCTTTGGTTTCTTCCTTCTCCTTTTTCCTCTTTTTCTTCTCCGTCTTTCCTTGGTGGGGAAGGGGAGAGGCGGGAGTGGGGAAGCGTGGACTCGTTCCTTAAGCGGGGACTCTTATGCATAGCTCGCGCAGTTTATTTGATTACGGGGGACGTTTCTGAGTGTTTTTTTTATTTGGTTGCTTATTACTTGCTGGGATTGTAATTTTGCAATTTTGTATATTTTGAACTTGTGCTGATTTGCTAAGTGTATCGAGGTGATGATGGGGGGTCGCCCACTTTTGACATCTGTCTTATGAGATAAATGAAATTATTTACTCTACTTTGTAATGTCTGGGCAGAGGGCATGGCTCTGGGTGGGATATGTTATGGCAGGATTATTGGAAGGTAGTAGTGCCTTCTGTGAACAAGGAAGAAAGTCTCCTTTTAAACATGTAACATGTTATTTGTTTCTAGGAGTAGTTTTTAGTTGTTTTGATTTCACTGTGTTAAAGAGTGTCTTTATGTGTGTATCACTTTTTAAAAAATTCTCGGGCTTGCTTGGACTATCATGGCTAGCAATTCTTGAAGTTGGTGCACCTGTAAATTCAAAGGAAGCCACTCACCCATCAAAAGTAAAAAGATATTGTGAAGTCTTAAAAAAGCAACGGGTGGATGTAGTCCTTCTACAGTAGACCCATTCATTTGATAAGGAGCATTAGAAGCTGCAACAGGTTGGATTTGGCCAGGTGTTCTTTTCATCGTTCAGATTAAAAATTAGAGGAGTAGCCATTCTTATTCGGAAGAATCGTCACTTCCAAATGCTAAGCGATATACATTAATTAATGTCCTCATATATGGACAAGAATATGGAATCTTGAATCTCTATTATCCCCCCCCCACCCCCATCCCCCTTTTAAATTTGGAATGGAAGTGTTCTCAAGTGGATGGCTCTGTGGGTGCGCCACACAATAATAGGGTGATATTTTATATGTATCACCGACTCAGGTATGGACAGAATACCTAAGAGCTCTGCGGGCATATCTTTGACATCTACACAGTTTGCGGATCTGAGTAGGGAGTTAGGGCTGGTAGGTGTTGTAGTTGTCTTCACCATGAGGGTAGAGACTTTACGTTTTATTCTAACCCACACAAGTGCCACACTAGAATCGATATGTTTCTGTCACCTCGACTCTTTTGAACTCAATATTGTTTTGCAAAGTAGCGAATATAGCAAGTTCCGACCACGCCGCAGTATGTATGGAGGTTAAGACAAGTGTTGATGAAATAGTTTTCCGATATTAGCGTATGGCCCCTTTCCTATTGAAGGATAGTAATTTAATAAAATATTTCTCGTAGGTATTTAAAACCTCTGGGATATCAACTCAGGCACGGCCAGTAACTCTTCGGTCATGTGGAAGGACTTATGCCCGATAAGTCGATTCTCCTGCTCCTTGGATGCTGCATGACCTGCTGCGCTTTTCCAGCAACGCATTGTTCAGCATCAGGGAGGGCGTCTGTCTCAAGTTCATTGTGCGTGATCTTGTCAAA